>NC_133513.1:105290000-105472500 GCF_049354715.1 Callithrix jacchus
GATCCTCCCCTTGGAATCCCGACCTTTTTTAAGCAAATGCTTTAGGGTCTGAAAGGAGAGAGAGAAGTAGGTGAATATTTCCACTTGCAAAAGGTATTAATAGGGTAAACATGACCTGCTTCTATGAAAACTCCAAAGAACAGGCCTTGACTGGTGTCTTTAAATTTTCAGACAAATTTTAGGTATCATTTATTGAGTGATAAGCCAAAGCAAGGACAAAAATAGTGACCATTTGGCCAGGCATGGTGGCTCACACCTATGATCCCAGCACCGAGGTGGAAGGCATCCTTGAGCCCAGGAGTTCAAGACCAATCTCAGTGACAGAGCAAGACCCTGTCTCAAAAAAAAAAGAAGAAGAAGAAGAAGAAAAGAAGAAGAGGAAGAGGAAGAAGAAGCAGAAGCAGAAGCAGCTACTATTTAGTGAGCAAATACTATGTGCTAGGTGCATGTCATATTCTCATCACTCCTGTTACAGGACAGCAAAGAACATGAGCCCTGGAGAAGGCAAGTTTATTTTGAATCCCGGCTCCACCATCTAATAACTTTGTGATCTTAGATGCAGCTATTATTGCTTCTGTGTGTGGTAGCAGGTGTTATTCCTATCTTACAGGTGAGAGATCTAGAACAAGGAAGATCAAAGCAGTTGGTCAGCTCTGAGGGTGATTTCAAAGCAGTTCACTCCCCAGCCTATACGCATCCCCACCAGGAAAGCAAGAGTGAGTCTACAACCCATCTTTAGAAGGCTGTGGTGCCAGGGCCCCCATCACAGAGGCTGCAGATGGGAAGTGACCCCAGGAGATGCGTCTCACATTCCTGAGTTTTATTCTTAATAGACTCAGTGAATGGCACTGCAGTGGAGACTTCCCAGGGGGAAAGGGGATAAGGTGCCCAGCAGCCTCCTCTCCTGGTCTGGGCAGGCTCTGGGCAGAAGGATATGTGAACTGTGGGAGCTGGGAGGTCTTAACCTCAACCACCCTTATGGAAGGAAGACTGGAATCTGCACGAGAAAGATGAATTCTGAAGTTCAGTGTGAGGCAGGCCCTAAAAGAGGCTTTTAATTACACGCCCAAGATCTCAAAGCTCCCACAGGCCAGAGCCACAGGTCTGAGTTTAGAACACCCCCTAGCAGTAAGCCACCCACCCTGCACCATGGTCTGACTGGAACCCTTCAGAGCATTCACCAGCTGCTGTCCATCCTGGAAGTTGCCTCCAGCCTTTATCATCTGCTTCACAGACTCAGCATAGAGCAGGACGGCATCGTGAAGGTAGGCAGAGTATGGGCTCTCCTTCAATAAGACAAGTAAAGCTGGGTCTCAAGAGGTTCATGGACTCTTGAGTCACCATCCAGCACTTACTTAGGAGGAATCTCTCTTCTTCCACCTGACAATGGCACACAACACGTTATTCCTTCATCCCACAGAGAAGAGGCCCCAGCACATGCCTGGGCCTGTGCTATGAAACCCAGACATCACAGCCTTCATTTTCCCTCTGAATGCCTGGTTTCCCAATTAGATCTCCTGATCCTTCAGGAATGCTCTTCAGGCTGCAGGTGGGAGGGAGTATGGTTTCAAGGAAAGAGGGTACATTTTGAAACTAGACCAGCTCAACTTTTTACTGGCTATGAGTCCCAGGGTAATTTCTATAGCCTCTCTGAATCTCAGTTCATTTGTTTATAAAATGGTGATAAGCCAGGAGCAGTGGCTCACACCTATAATCCCAGCACTTTGGGAAGCCAAGGTGGGAGGATCACAAGGTCACAGTTCAAAATCAGCCTGGCCAACACAGTGAAACCCTGTCGCTACTAAAAATACAAACATTAGCCAGGAATGGTGGTGGGCACCTGTAGCCCCAGCTACTCAGGAGGCTGAGCAGGAGAATAGCTTGAAGCCGGGAGGCGGAGGTTGCAATGAGCCTAGATTGTGCTACTGCACCCTAGGCAACAGAGAGAGATTCTGTCTCAAAAAAAGAGGGTGAGGGATAAAATAGCTGTCCGATTGAATGTGACATTAGTTAAATGAGGCATAATAAGTAAACTATCCATTGCAGTCTCCGACCCTTAGTAGATCTTCAGGAAGACCTTCTATTGGTCAGTCAAGGAAAATATAAGTGCCTACTAAGTGCCAGGCACTGTTCTTCCATGGTACCAGCTACAAAGCTGACACTTAATAGATTGCTCCTCAAATATTCTTCAATTGATTATCATCTTGTATGTTGGGATCCACAATCAGCCCCCTCATTTCTAATTAAGCTCCTTGTCATCAGTGGCCTGTGGTCACCTGAGGGCTTCAGCTTGGCCCCACACTGGAAGTAGCTCCAGCTCTGAACAGAAGTCCCCTTCGAAAAATTCTCTGTGAGAGCCAGACACTCTGCTTCCTCATCACACACATCCTGGGATGAGCACAGGCGGATCCTCTCTCCTGACCATCTCTTCCCTGTTCCAGCCCATCTGCTGGCCCTGACCTGTCCTAGCTCCACATCTCTGACCACTCCATCCTGGGTCAAGGTCCTGGCATCCTCCTGGGAAAGGAAATTGCCATGGTCTGGGTACCCATTAATATCTGTTCTACACCAGGAGCAATGGCTTATGCCTGTAATTCTAGCACTTTGGAAGGCCAACGCAAAAGGATTGCTTGAGCCCAGGAGTTTAACAGCTGCCTTGGCAACATAGGGAAATCATATCTCTACAAAAAAATCATTTGTTTTAATTATCAGGATGTGGTGGCATGTGTCTGTGTTTCCAGCTACTTGGAAGGCTGAAGTGGGAGGATTGCTTGAGCCCAGGAAGGTGAGGATGCAGTGAGTGCAATTGCACCACTGCACTCTAGCCTGGGTGACAACGCGAGACCTTCCCTCAAAAAAAGAAAGTATCTGCTTCGCTACTTCCACGGTCAGTGTTACTAAATACACAATAACACAGCCTGGCCTGGGAGGTAGATGTCATTATCAGTCCCAGTTCACAGATGAAGAAGACCGAGGTGTAAGGAGGTGAAGCCATTCACTACAATGTCCTACAGTTAGCAAACTGCAGCAGTAGGATGAAGGCATAGCCTCTGCTCCAAAGACCAATGGCCTTTCACCCAGTAACCTCTGGGTGAATTTCACAAGAGAGCATATATTTCACAAGCGAGCATATATTTCACAAGAGAGCATAAAATTGCTGTTTATTTTGGGTGTGGAAGATGGAGAAATGCATGTGTGTGCGCACCTGCATGTGTGTTAAGGGGGTAGCGGGAGATGGGGAGAAATAAGAGAGAAAAATACAAAAGCCAAACACATATATGATCAAAGAAGGGGAGGGAGGAGCCTGAGCTGGAAGACTCGGCATCAGACCTGCTCGTCCAAGGAGATGGTACTGCGGAAGGGTGCCTCAGTGTTCGGTAGACTTGTTTCCAAAAGCCTTCATCTCCACGGCCTTTTCTGTAGGAGCTGAGGGCTATGAGAAGTACTGACCCATACACCTTGGGGAAGTGTGTCACTTTCTGATTTGTCAGTACTTCCTTCCAAAAACAGTCCTAAAAAGTAATAGAATACATGTTGTTATTCCATAGGAAATGCCTTGGCAAGGGAACTGCACGTAAGGCAATGTTTAATTCGAGCCACTACATTCTATGTTTTTTCATTCAAGAAGAATTTATTGGTAGGTGCTAGGCAAGATACAAAGACAACTCAGACACAGATCCTGCCCATAAGGAGCTTACGGTCTAATCATGTAAAGAAAGCACATACATGGGATACATGGTCAGAGCTATATTTCAGTAGGATGAATCTAACATTGGGTATAAAGTAGGCTGGAGTAAGAAGAGGTTGAGTGAAGCTGAGAGACTACTGCAATTACATAGGTGAGGAAGAAAGATGTGAAAGACTTGGTAGAACTGACAGGACTTAGCTGGAGACCGGATGTGGGGAATAACAGAAATGGATGCAAAAGACCCAGACTTTAGCATGGATGATGCCATGAACTGAAAGAAGGAACAAGTTTTTTGCAAATCAATGAAAATTTCATATAAAATTCTTTTGCATAGAACAAACTGGCTGGGATATACTAGGCACAATCAGGAAGAAATGGCTAGTTACCCAGACCAATAACGGAAGCACCCCAAAATGGCCAGCAACTTCCTCCCCTTCTATGTCCATCCCTCAAAATTTCCCAACGATTTCCTCCATGGTATAGTGCGTAATATTGATTAAACTCAAGAACCACTACATTCTAATCCTTGGAAACACAGTGATTCCAGAAGGCCTGCAATACAAGGTCCACGTTCTCTAGCTGGCATAGAAACAGTAGCAGGAAAGCCACAAATTAAAAAAACAAAAAATGTACCTGATGCATGCAGCAGCTAAGATCCAGAAAGTTGACCTACTATCAATGATTGCAGAAAGTTGAAAAGATTGAGATTTGTAAAGATTCTTGCTTTAATTTTTTTTACTTGTGGCTTAAGTGTTTTGTTATCGTCACCATAACCTATATTATTACTATTATGAATAGTATATACTCATACATATGTGTGTGTGCGTATATACATACATATGATGATATCCCTCTCACACACACACACACTCACACACACACATATGTATGGTGATATCATACCATAATGTTCTGCAGCTTGATTTTTTTTCCACTTAAACCTATACTGGCAATACTTTTATAAAATAGATTGATGCTATTCTTTGATGAAGTAGCATGAATTCAATCGCATGGACACTGGTATATTCTTAGTTCTATCTTCTTTCTGCCACTACACGCCAGTTGGAGCTGGATCATCAAGGTGTGGGGAGAAAGCCACAGGGAGCTGAAAAGTTTCCTTGCCAATACTGAATGTAGTCCATCCTCTCCGCTCCTCATCTGCCTGAAGGTGGAGACAAGGGGAAAGATGAAGAGAAAGGCAGGTGGTTACAATAGAAATCTAAGGTAAGAGAGTGTTCTGGAAAGTCTGGCATGCATTTAGAATTCCAGCTGATCAGCCAAAGAAATTTGAGATGCTTTTGTGGATCTGAAAGACTTCATGATAAAGAAAAATCTGGGACATTACTATATATCTTCCTTTACTCACTTCCGTCCCATTTCAGCTTCTTGTGATCATATTTTTTTAAAGTTTATTTTAGAAAGATAAAACTGCTAGAAAAATAATGCAGTGTATCCATAGGAAAAGGCAAGTGGCTTTTGCAGATGCCTGCTGTGTAATATGCTTACAAGCAAAGACACAATAGCCCCATGAGGCAGACACCATGAGCATTATTTCCATGCATCAGTGTCCTTGATGAGAAGTGGAAAAGGAACCCAGCCCACCTGGATTTGAATGCTAACTTTCCCTCACACCAGTTGGATGGCCTTGGGCAAGTTTTGTACCTCTCTGAACCTCAGTTTCCTCTTCAGTAAAGTAAGGATGATAAAAGCATCTACTCCATAGGGTGGTTGAGAGCTGAAATAGGCTTTAATGTATTAAGTACTCACAGTGGGGCCCAGCACTCCATAAACCCTCCAGAAGGCAGAGCTGTGTGGGGTGAGCTCAGAGTCTGAAAGGCCCCGTCTGGAAGACCAGCTTTTACTTAAAGTTTTTACTTCTTTAAAAACTCAGGGACTAGTTTAGGCATTCCTGTTTCCCAAAGCATGCCGTGTGCAAACTAGCAGCCATAGCACTGAGGTCTTTGCTGCAGCCTCCCCACAGTGTACAAGTCAAAAGAGTTTGAGATCACTTCTGTGCTCTAGGTTGTTTTGTTTTGCTTTGTTTTTGGCTCAAAAGTTAGAACAGCAGGCCTGGCTTGTGACTTGTCAGCCACACATCAGTTAAGAGGATCTCACAGAGGACCTAGAATCAAGCGCATTTGGACCTTCCGAGTTATGCTGGCAGCGGGCAGGAGTAGGCCATGGTACTTCTCTGCCATTTAATCACATCCCCATTCATGTTGAGAATATACAAATGAAGTAGTGGGTTTTATTTTTTATTAATTATTTGTTTATTTTTGAGATAGAGCCTCACTCTATTGGCCAGGCTGAATAGAGTACAGTGGCACGATCTCAGCTCACTGCAACCTCTGCTTCCTGGGTTCAAGCAGTTCTCATGTCTCAGCCTCCAGAATAGCTATGATTACAAGCATGCACCACCACACCTAGCTGATTTTTGTATTTTTAGTAGACAGAGCATTTCACCATGTTGACCAGGTTGGTCTCCAGCTCCTGGCCTCAAGTGATCTGACCGCCTCAGCCTTCCAAAGTGCTGGGATTACAGGCATACGCCACCACGCCCAGCCTCTATATTATTAATTTTGTGCCTTGTTCCTATCTGCTTTTAACACTCATAGAAAAGTGAAGAGTTGTCTTTTTTTTTTTTTTTTTCAAATAATCTGCTTGTCCCATTTTTCTCTCCAAATAAAAGCAACCGAAGACTCTTCTACTTACCCCTGGCAATTGATGATATGCTCCGAAGATGCTCTTGAAGAAGGGCTAGATGACTGTTGGTGTATCTCATGCTGGCCATGATGGTAAGATGGGATTCGAGTTCATTCTCCACAACCCTCCACAATTCATCCACTCCATCCCAGGAGGAAGCCCCAGAGTAGCCTCCACACATCCCAATGTGTTTCCAGCTCAGGTACTGGAGACTTTTCCGGAGCATGACACCAATGTTCTGCTTGGGTGGCACAAGTTTCACACAGGTGTCACACAGTTTTGTGTTTTGTCCAACAAAGTCAAACATGGGGATGTTCCACTCAGAGGCTAGCAAACCGATAACCTTGAAAATAACCCAAAGGATGCCTTTGCATAATTGAGTTTATGTACACGCAAACCCCAGTGTAAGGCATCGGCATAAACCTCAGATTCTGTGAGTCTATGGGTCATACGGGGCCCTCACTTTTGTAATGTTAATGACACTGTCTTGGATCCATCTTGCAGAAGCAAGATCTCAGAGAACAAAGATAACAAAAGCGAGCATTTATTGAGCACTTACTATTTGCCAAGCACTCTAAGAGCTAACATATATCATTTCAACTTTCACAACATTTATTATTATTACCCCCTTTGTAAGATAAAACAGGAAGACACAGAGATGTGAGTTACATAGCTAGCAAATAGCGAAGCAGGATTGGAATCCAGGAAATATGGGTCCATGGCCCACACTCATAGCTACTCATTCTCTTTCTTTCTTAATGTCTCCCTAATTCATTTTTCATTCATTTTAACGAGGGGCCTATCACATACAAAAAACTTTGGAGACCTTGCTCTTAAAGGAGCTCATAGTTTATTTCAAGAACCAAAGTACATAAAAAATAGCTCTAAAGTTAAAGATGTTCTTTAAGATTTATAGATAATAGATCTATAGCAATTTAGAGAAGTCAGTAATTACTTTTGATTAGGGAATTAGGGATATGGAGGGCAGAGGTAGAGGGATAAAGAAAGGTTCCATGACATTTGATATTACCTCTGAGACAGGTAGCCTTTGAACAGATAGAAATGTGTCAGGTGGGGAATTCCAGGAGAGATTGACCAAAATTTAAATGTGAACTTAATCCTGTAGCTCCAACTAATGATAGTTCTGGAGTGTTGTTGAGAAGAGACCTGTGCTGCTCCTTCCTGTTTATCTTTTGCATCAACACTTTTGACATGATACCCAAGGACATCAACAAAGCTCATCCCAACAACCAAATACTAGTCATTCATTTCCCTCATTTTCTTGCTGTAGGTAATATAGTCTGCCATACTTGATTCCTTCTCATTTACTTTCACCATCACTGATTAATGTGTCACATACACACCATGGAATATTATGCAGCAATCAAAACTGATGAGTTCGTGTCCTTTGTAGGGACATGGATGAATCTGGAGAACATCATTCTCAGCAAACTGACACAAGAACACAAAATGAAATACCGCATATTCTCACTCATAGGCTGGTGACGAACAATGAGAACACATGGACACAGGGAAGGGAGCACTACACACTGGGATCCATTGCGGGGAATAGGGGAGGGACAGCAGTGGGGGAGCTGGGGAGGGATAGCATGGGGAGAAATGCCAAATGTGGGTGAAGGGGAGGAAAGCAGCAAAACACACTGCCACATGTGTACCTATGCAACTATCTTGCATGTTCTGCACCTGTACCCCAAAACCTAAAATGCAATAAAAAATAAAATAAGATAAAATAAAATTTATTATACACATCATAGCCTACTCAAACAATTGATAGTTTTCTATTTAAAACCAAGCATTTGTTTCTTCTTAATTTTCCTGAGACTTGCAGCTGACAACCTAAGAGTGAAAAATAAGAGACTATTCACAACAGTATCAAGTTCAAACACTCAACAGAGGAGGAGCAGGGTAGATGAATGAACAATTATTGATTTGAAAGGCTTTCTGGCCAGATGTGGTGGCTCACGCCTATAATCCCAGCACTTTGAGAGGCTGAGATGGGAGGATCACCTGAGGTCAGGAGTTCAAGACCAGCCTGGCCAACATGGTGAAACCCCGTCTCTATTTAAAATATAAAAATTAGCTGGGCGTGGTCAGGCATGCCTGTAATCCCAGCTACTTGGGAGGCTGAGGTGGAAGAATGGCTTAAACTTGGAAGGTGGAGGCTGCAGTGAGCCGAGATTGTGCCACTGCATTCCAGCCTGGACAACAGAGCGATACTTCCTCTCAAAAGAAAAAGAGAAAGGCTTTATTTAAAGAGAATGTTAACTCTTCTAATTATGTAGTCTAATTGTATCTCAAAAATGATATTCAAGATCTACATGGTTATTGTTATGATAATGTGATCCTTGTCAAGAGATTATTAAAATCTGTACCATCATCTTTAAGGCCACCCCTTCCGATGGAAACTCAGTCAAAGTTTCCAGAGGTTGTATATACTCTACCTCAGCTGCTTCTGGGCATGCTGGTCCAAACAGGGCAGAAATCTATTCTCTCTGGACCTGGTTGTTGAAAATAGCAAGAGATTTCTTGGTGCTGCAGGCTGACTTGGTGTAATTGAACTCCCAGCTGAAATTTCCAAGGTCCACTAGCTCTGAGTTGACCTTGTCCATGGCAATCTGGAGGCCTGCACCCAGCCTTTGCATGCTGAATGGATGGGAGATGTTCCAGGGGCCTGGAAGACTACAGTGAGTTTAGCAGCCTGAAAACAAGTCACCAGCACACTGGAAAGAGCATCAGAACTAGTGTTGGGCAGTCAGCATAGCATTCAACCCCTGAACAAAGCCCAGATTCAATTGGGGCCTCAAGACATGGCTTAAGAGCCGTGGATGGCATCTAATACCTGTATCACTGCATAACTGTGAGAGGCTCAGCCTCCTGACTACTCATGCCAGAAACTTATATGACAGTGTAGAATTCCCTCAGGATCACAGCTTGCTTTCTATTCAGTGCCATTAATTAACAGAAACTCTACCTTTTCAGAGCCTGTCTTAATACAATCTAGAAGCAGTAGCCTTGCAGAAGGAGGCCAAGTCAGCAGGACCCAGGATCCAGTGACATCCCTGACAAACTTCAGATTCCTGGGCAAGTCACATGACCCCTCTGTCCCTCTCCACCAGTAAAATAAGAACCATAAAAACTACTCAAATGTAGTCAGATGGCCCGGGCTGGAATTCTGGCTCCATCACATATTAGTTGAGTGACCTGGGACGTACTCGTTCCCTTTTCTATGCCTTAATCTCCTGCTCCATAAAACAGGGATAAAACTGTAATGAGGTTTTCCCCAAAGTGACATGGTAAAGATGAAGAGAGATCATACAAGACTGGCTCTTGGAAAAATACTAGGCAAAGAGAGCCAGTCCATCAGTGTTAGATTTGACAATAGCATTGATGATGATGATAATGACAATCACAGGAATTACAATAATAACGATCACTTGCTGAATCCATCTTATAGGACATTTTTATGAAATAAGTAAGCTTATGGCTATAAGGTTTACTGATAAGCTGGCACAGTCTGTATCCCTCAGTCAGGCCTTTAGGGCACCACAGATTGGTTATTGATGCGTGAATGCTAATTCTCTCTCTACACAGATCAGGGCAAGGAGCTGGGAGCAGCTCTTTATGATGATAGGAAGCCGTTGCTAGTCCCAGGTAAGATGGCCCAGCTGTTACCCAGGAAAATCTACATGAGTATAAATGGTTGAATTCCCACCTCCTGTGGGCTTGCTTTCTGATTACTAGGGCAGGGAAGGGGCTGGCAACTCACATTCATCTCAGGATTATGTGAGCACCTATGTCAACTTGCTATGAGTCTTGATGTTTGATCTAAGGATCACCTATGTCAGTCTCTCCTGATGGTTAGAAATGCAGATTCCAGGGCCCTACTCCAGACCCACTGAACCAGAATGTTTTGGGGTTACTCTGGGAATTCACATTTAACAAGTCCTCATATATCCCTCAGTACACTAAAGCACGAGAATCCCTGGCAGTCTGAAGTGAGAAGTGGGAAAGAATAGCCAATAGCTATTCTCTACTTACCTGCCTTGAGTAGCAGGCCCCCAGGGTGGCGTTAAGGAGCCTTAGCTTTGGCCTGTCTCAGAAGGCCATTTCTATCTGAACCCATGGATTATGGGGATTGCTTTTATCCAAACCAAATTCACCATAACTGCTTCTTCACTGACGTGCAGTTTCTCTCTCTCCTCTGCTCGGACAGCTTGGAGTCGATTCGCAAAATCGTCTGAGTCCAAAAACTCTCTGGAACCTAAGCAGACTCCCATGGATCTTTTTTGGTTTAGATGCTTACCAGTGTACATGACCTTGGACAAGTCAGTTAAATCTGTGCCTCAGCTTCCTGGATGTCAAAATGAGCACAGTAACACCCCTCCGGAAAGGATGTTATAAAGATACTACGAGATTGTGTAATTACTTAGAATGGTGCCTCACATTTATTAGGAAGCAATAAAGGAATGCTGTTAATGGATGTGTCATTGCATGCGTCATAATCTCAAAACTAGGACGCTGGGAAAAATATGTTCTCTATGCCCTCTGTGTTCCCTCTCCCCCTTCCATATGTTCACTTTCTTTAATTTGTATTCCCACACTGGGTAATCTCTGATTCCTTGTGTACAGATTGCCTTTGTCCTGAGAATCTTTGAGCCAGGTGACTCTGTGTGTCCTTTTTTGGATCCTAACACCCAGCACAGTATTAGGCCTCTAGGTATGCAAATTAATACTCATCATAATAAGCATTTTGTATTCTTAAATGCTTACAAGTAGGCATGGTCAAAACCAGGAGAAAATACCAATGATGTTCAGTGTTGTTGAGAGTTTAAGAAACAGACATAGACTGACTGGTAGGAATGTTCATTCACAGCGGTTTTTCAGTACGCACCAAGCCTTAAGAATGTGTGCATATTGGACTCAAAATTCTCATTTGGGGGATTTATTGCCAAGAAACAAATTTATATGATCAGATTGAACCAGAGTGTTATTTCTAACTGTCAAAATTTAGACACAGCGTTCATTGTCCAATAGTAAAGACCAGGATAAATAACATGCAGTGAATCCATATGACTGAGTGGCGTGGCATACAATCACTCAAAATACTTTATATATATTTATTCTCTGAGAAAGATAGCCACAGTATATTGCTAATTGATGAAGTGCATTATACAACAATATATATATAGTATTCCATTTTGGTCTTTTTTTAAAGGAAAGATTACATACAACAAATCACAAAAAGTGACTTGCTCTGTGTGACAGGAATTATGGGTGGTTTGTCCTTGCTTCGTTTATATTAATTTTCATTTTTTGTTTTAATGCCTTTGCAATAAGAAAGAAAAGCGAACATTTTAATTAAAAATAAACCCCACAGAGTTGTATTGCTGGAAGATCAACACAGGTTAAACTTGTGCTGCCTTAATCCCCAGGTCAGGCGCACCCCACACTTACAGATACACCTGACTTGCCTCTGTAGGCCCTAATTATTCTCTCCTGAGCTCAGCCCCTTCCATTTCTCCATTGCCATCAGGGACTGAGATGCAGCGGTCCAGGTAATGGCCACCAAGAGCTGGAAGATTGTTACCATAGTTACGAGCCCAATTTGTGTGTTGCATTTAATTGGCTGGAATGGAAAAGCCTGAGGCTAAAACCAGGTTGGGGGGCGATGGGTGTTGTAAAGACTGTGGCTGCTGGAGGGGACACACTGTCCTCTACTTTGCTTCCCAGTCCTTCCTTCCTTCCTTCCTCCCTTCCTTCCTTCCTCCCTCCCTCCCTCCCTCCCTCCCTTCCTTCCTTCCTTCCTTCCTTCCTTCCTTCCTTCTTTAGGCCTAGAAGTTACTGTATGACTGGGAGACGTCACGTTATTTCACCGGATGGTGCTTTAGAACAGAAGTTGCCTGCTCTTAGCCAGCAGAGGTTCAAGTGCAGCCCCCTCTGCCTGGGGTAACTTTTTGATTCCTTGCTACTTTGTCCCATCTTTGCTTCCTGAAGAGATTATTACCAGGGGAGGATTCTTTCTGCCTGATTTATGTCTTCCTCAATACTGGCCAGCCTAGTCCATAAAACAGGCACAAGGCCAGCTGTTCAGCGTTTGAGATCAGATAAAATCAGCTGTATCCAGGATGGTAGCGTTTTAGTCAAACCTCTAGCAAGTGTCTAGCTGCCCTTCCTCCAGCTCCCCCTTTCTCCCTGCCTCCCTTTAGTTTATAAATCAGTGGTCTGATCAAGTTTAGGTGAAAGTAAAGGTTTGGCGTGTCTGGGCTCTACTTCTCCCCCAGGGAAAAAGTGAGAGGCAGTAAAAGGTGGTGGGCCTAAGTGGAATGCAATGCAGTGAGCCTGTGATCACATTGTGGGAGGGCAAAGGGAGCCCCTACTGGTGTGTTTCTGGAAAAGGCTTCAGCAAGTCAATAAGCCTACCTGAGCCTCAGTTTCCTTATCTGTGAGATGGGGAGATGGCAGAGGGCAGAAAGCTCTGACCTTACCAGCTTCCTATCCTAAGATACCAAGCCTCCGGTGGATTCCTAACTAGTGGAAGACAGTATTCCCCGGGGGCATAATGGGTGTTGGCAGAAAGTTTCTCTTCAGTTCGGGCTTACAGGTTCCTAACGGGGAAATTCCTGAAGGTAGAGTGCACCCTGTACTCACCATTCCACAAACAATTGGGGCTGTGACCTGTCAGGGTGTGAACTTCCAACTTCCCTGTTGTGTTCTCAGCTCTTACACACAGCTGTGGTGCAGGTTCTGAAGATGCAGCTTCTACTAAGCAAAAGTTTGAGGAGCCAGAGGGAAGCGTAGTTAAGATCAGATTGGGAGATCGTGGTTCTTAGGGCTGCAACAAACAAATTCCCCGGGATACAAATCCGGTCGGTAACCACACACATTGGCACACACGACTCCTAGAAGGCTGAGGATGAGGCACAGCCTTGGATGATTGACAAGAATACTCTGGTCTTGTGTGTGCAAAGAGAAGACAATTCCTCCCTTCTGGGCCCTACCTGTGTCCTGTTTGCTTCAATCATCTGCTATTTATCCTATGTGGCTGAAATAGACTTTCTCATACCTGTTCCCTAAAGGAATGAGTCTTCGGCACCTGAGCATATTTGGGGCTTTAAGCAATACTTGAAACAACCAAGTTTTCTCCCAGATATCACTATAATCTTGGGGGTGGCAGGCTAGTCTGGCTGAAATGCCAGATTTCTGAATATTTCTTTTGCGGTATCTGTTCCTGCTATTTCACAGTCTCTGCTCCTCCTCCTGCCCTCATTATGCCTTGGCATGAAGAGCGAAAACTTTCAGAGGTCGTGAGGAGGAGAAGCTGAGTACCTGTTCCAGGTACTCAGTATTCAAAGATACAGAACGACTAACAGTGATGTCATTAATCCCAAAGCCACTTGCCATAAAATTTTAGGTTTGCCAAGACACCTTTGCTGTCATAGTGTCCCAAACACTGAGCAAATAAAGAATGTGCCCTGGCCAGGGCTCACGCCTGTAATCCCAGCATTTTGGGGAGGCAGATCACCTGAGGTCAGGAGTTTGAGTCCAGCCTGGACAACATGATAAAACCGCATCTCTACTAAAAATACAAAAATTAGCCAGGCATAGTGGTGGATGCCTGTAATCCCAGCTACTCAGGAGGCTGAGACAGGAGAATCACTTGAACCTGGGAGACAGGTTGCAGTGAGCAGAGACCTTGCCACTTCACTGCAGCCTGGGCAACAGAGCAAGACTCCACCTAAAAAAAAAGAAAGAAAGAAAAAAGAAAGTGTCTTAATCCATCTGGTGATGACACACTCTTGACCCAGAGAAAGTTTCTCCATCTGTGCAAATTGGCGACCTGTGTGGCACTGGGCTTGGTATCTGGCAGCTTCTTTCTGGTGGCTAGCCATCTAAAGTGAGGCAGGATGTCCCTGACCCCTCCACCCTCTCCAGCTTCTTGTCTGGAGAAACCAGGAGCCCTCCTACTTCCTGGCATTTCCTCTCTGCTCCTGGCAAAGGCTCTTGAGCCAGACACGTGGTGTGGCTCTCTCTAAGCTGTGATCCCAGGGAAGGGAAGCTTGCAAAGCAAAGGATAATATCCTTAGAGGCTTGAAGAAGAGGGAGGTGCTGGCATCCCCCCAGGGCACAGGAACCCTGGCTTCTCCCTCCACCCTCCTGAAGAAGACAGTATTGCAGAATGGTTGGGAGCACAGGTTTTAGAATGAGGGAAAGCTGGCATGGACAAGTTATGTGTTATCTGAACCCAATTCCCTCGTTCGTAATTATGCTGACGACCTTATGCAAGGGTTAAATAAGGTAATAGATGTAAAATACACAGCATAGTGCCTGGCATGTAACAACAGCCAGTGAGTGGTAGCAGTTTTATAATTACGGTCTATTGCTCCAGGAAAAAGATCATAAATTCTGTCGGATGGATTCTGGGTTGACCCAAAGAAACAAATTGCTGCTGCTGCAGAAATCAGAGGAACAGGTAAAAGATGTGGTTTTGACAGGTTTCTGAAGATGTCTGGATTTATAATTGCTTACATATATGTGCACATATATATGTAGTTTTCAAGAATGACATGGGATGACGAAGCTCTGGCTGGTTATTACAGGGTAAAAAGTTCTGCCGAAACAATGACAACATGTTCATGCTGCCACTGGATTAACACTACCTTTTGCTTATATTCTGTAGGCATTAAGTCAAAGGGCCTTTAGGTTTTTTGTTTTCTTTTGTTTTATTTTGAGACTGAGTCTCGCTCTGTCACAGTTTGGAGTACAGTGGTATGATCTCGGCTCACTGCAGCCTCCACCTCCCAAGTTCAAGTGATTCTAGTGCCTCCGGCCAGGCTGTTTGCAAACTCCTGACCTCAAGTGATCCGCCCAACTTGGCCGCCCAAAGCACGGTGATTACTGGCATAAGCCACAGTGCCTGACCAAGGCCTTTAGTTTCTAAATCAGCACTGTCCATAAAAATAACATCAGTAACCATATTTAAAATTTTCTAGCAGACACGTTTAAAAGAGTAAAAGGAGCAGGTAAGATTACTTATCAAGAGTATCCTAAATATTATAATTTCAACACATATTGTTTAAATGGACATCATATTTTAAAACTGGATGTATAAATCAGTGGTCTGATCAAGTTTAGGTGAGAGTAAAGGTTTGGCATGTCTGGGCTCTACTTCTCCCCAGGGAAAAGGTGAGAGGCAGAAAAAGTGGTGGGCCTAAGAATGCAATGCAGTGAGCCTGTGATCGCGGTGGGAGGGGCAAAGGGAGCCCCTGTTGGTGTGTTCCTGGAAATGGCTTCAGCAAGTCAATAAGCCTACCTGAGCCTCAGTTTCCTTATCTGTGAAATGGGGAAATGGCAGAGGGCAGAAAGCTTTCTTTATACCACGTCTGTAAAACTTGGTGTGTGTTTTATACATCTCAATTTAGACTTGCCTCATTTCAAGTACTCAGTAGCCATGTGTGGCTAGTAGTTACAGTATTGAATAGCACAGGTCTAAACCACTCCAAGCCACCCTTCTAATCCCCTTGAAGATAGCAATGTTTTCTATGGGGTGTTGAAGGTTCTGGGAATGTCAGCTTGACACCTCTCTCAATGGCCTCGACCCTGTCCATCTGATCTGATTCTTTAATGCTCTTTGGAAGCGCTGGCTGATAAAAGAGCAAGCTGCCTCCATCATGACACTGAGAATAATATGTATTCAGCACACTTAAAGCCTGAGATGGGGCTGTTCATGAGCACACCCTGAGGACTGAGGGGGATCAGTGTCTATTGGCCCTTCCATGTATCACGCCCAGCTCATTGGGAAGCTCAGATCTAAGGCTGAAAGGCAATTTGCTTTGTGTGTGTGGTTCAGGAAAGGGGAGGAGTGTCTGGGGTTGGGGGAGCTTTTTATTGTAATCTAGACAAACACCATTCTTGTCAGCCAAGTGCTCACACTTGGGTAACACTTCCTTCCCACAAAGAAGGAGCATGTGTTCTCAAGAGCCTGCAGGCCCAAGCAATTGCTATCAGCAGCTACAGTTAAAAGAAAGAGTTGCTGCCATCGCTGAGCTGTGGGGTCAGCTTCTTCCTCGTGCCCTGTGAAGTTCCCATGGTGCAGGGTTCACCGCGGGTCTCAGAATGGAGATGTGAGCCCTCATGGCAGAGCGGATGGCTCAGAAGAAAGAGCTAGGAGGTCGCACAACCGTGACACATGGAGCATTGGCCCCTCCAGGGGAGTGAAGCAAGGCTCTGAGTGGGTAGTGGGCTCTGTAGCAGGTGGGACATGGAGGCTGCAAGGAGGCCCTTCTCAGTGGGGAAGGTAGCTGTTGCTCCGCCCTTGGCAGCAGGTTTAAGTGTCTGGTTTTGGGTCTGACTTCCTGCAGGGCAATGGTCCTGAAGGGCAATGGTTCTTAGTTTTCTTTGAGAGACTAGAAAAAATTCCAAAGAGAAACGCATATATAAACACACCAGTTTGCTAGGGGGTCTTGGGACAGATGGTACGCAGTCACAGATATGTGCATGGGTTCTGGACTCAAGACCACCTGAACTCAAAATCTGACTCTGCGACTGAGCTAACTGTCAGCTGTGTACCGTGGACAAGTTACTCGGCCTCTCTTAGACTTTCCTCTCCTTCCAAATAGCCATAAAAACTTCCCTAGGGCTGCTATGTGATTAAATGAGATAGTACAGAAAAAGCTCTTGTTTATTTTTTGAGACAGAGTTTTGCTCTTGTTACCCAGGCTGGAGTGTAATGGCACAATCTCAGCTCACTGCAATCTCTGCCTTCCGGATTCAAGCAATTCTCCTGCCTCAGCCTTCCAAGTAGCTGGGATTTCAGGCACTTGCCACCACACCCAGCTAAATTTTTTGTATTTTTTTAGTAGAGACTGGTTTCACTATGTTGGCCAGGCTGGTCTCAAACTCCTGACCTCAGGCAATCTACCTGCCTCGGCCTCCCAAAGTGCTGGGATTGCAGGCATGAGCTACTGTACCCAGCCCAGACAAAGCTCTTAAATGCAGTTCGGCCGCCACGCGGTAGGAGATCAGTCATGTCCACCATCATGAAGGCCTTCCGAGAGGACCTGGCATGAAAGACCTAAATCACTGCCCTGTAAGCTGTACTTTGAGACTTTGAGTGCCATTAGCCTTTTGAAATATCAGATAAACAGGAGAAAGGGTGGGCATGACATTCCATGACTGATTATGACACCCTAGTTAAGAGTAAAGGGACTTCACTCCTTCCTCCTCATATCTCAGTACAAGGATAAACTTCAGAGTCAACTCTGCCATGTGGGAAACTAAAGGTCAGTGCATTACAGCTCTATTTCTGCCCACTGCATGCCATCGCAACCTCTGCTCTGCTATTCAGCTAACTCTAGGAAGGGACCATCTCACCTCTTTCTTTGTGATTCATCATTGTTAAGTTAACATGAATAGATTCAGCCTGTATAGCTCTAGGTCTTTTCTTCTCGTTCCTCTTGAGTCATGTTGTTTGACTTGAAAAGACTTGATGTAGGGGTCAAAACAGCCTAAGACCCTTCCTAAATAAGTGTTTCCCTTGCCTCACATGTCCCAGCTACTGCAGATATCACATGCTTTCCCTTTTCTCTCTGGTCCTCACATTTCTTCTTTGCTCTCACCAAAAATGCTTACGGTAAGCATTATTTTGTGGCTGTTCCATCATCTGAATCCAAGGAAATATTCTAAAACAAAAGATCTAGAGGTTTAAGATGAATCTTCTAGATTCTGAGGTCAGAGGTTATATTCAAAGGAGAAATCTGGGTCTGGGCATGGTGGCTCAGATACATAATCCTAGCACTTTGGGAGGCCGAGGCAGGTGGATCACCTGAGGTCAGGAGTTCCAGACCAGCCTGGCCAATATGGTGAAACCTCGTCTCTACTAAAAATACAACGACAAAACAAAATTAGCTAGGTATGATGGCAGGTGCCTGTAATCCCTCAGCTACTCAAAAGGCTGAGGTAGGAGAATGGCTTGAACCCGGAAGGCAGAGGTTGCAGTCAGCCGAGATCATGCCACTGTACTTCAGCCTGGGCAACAGAGCAAGACCCTGTCTCAAAAAAAGAAAAAAAAAAAAAGGAAAAATTCCACTTTCCTTTATAAGGACTTCATTAGGTTCAGAGGTCTCTGGAATCTGGATGTATTCACTTAGACCTTTAAATAGCATTTGGTGCCCTGCCTGACTCCTCTCAACCTGCTATAAAATCTGCTTTGCAACTAACCAGCTGTGCTTCCTGAAGAAAGGCAGCTTTTCAGAGACAAGCTGCAAATCAATTGGCTTCTCAAAATCACCTGAAATTATCAAACTATAACACTTGCCTCCTTCCCCCAATCCCCTCCCCACCCCCACCGCCACCATCATCATTCTGTTATCAAGCTATAGGATCTCAGGAAAAGACGTCATTTATCTGAGCTTCTATTTTTCTTGTCTGTGCAAATTATAACTACCTTTCAGTTGTATTGTAAGGGTCAAATGAAGTGTTCATCCCAGTACCTGGCTCCCAGCAGCCACTGGAAGTTTGGTTGTTGAAAGTATTGTTCCCACTCAGACCTTATAGGTTTTTGCTAAGAGACAAGCTAGAAGCATTTTTAAAAGTGGGAGGAGCTATGTAAATACAGGATGGCACTATGTAAAGTTAGTCTGCTTATATTATCTGTCTTTCTCTGCTTTCTAAGACATGGGGGCACCGGGCACAGGGGCTCACACCTGTAATTCCAACACTTTAGGAAGCCAAGGTGGGCAGATCACTTGAGGTCAGGAGTTCGAGACCAGCCTGGCCAACATGGTAAAACCCCGCCTCTACTAAAAAAAAAAAAAAAAATGTAGCCAGGCATGGTAGCAGGTGCCTGTAGTCCCAGCTACTCAGGAGGCTGAGGTGAAACAATTGCTTGAACCAGAAAGGCAGAGGTCACAGTGAGCCAAGATCATGCCACTGCACTCTAGCCTGGGCAACAGAGTGAGACTTCATCTCAAAAATAAAATAAAATAAAACACAGGGAAAGCCTGGTTTCTGTTTCTGAAGAGTTGCCAGCCTCTGCCATTAAAGATACAATGGCTGTTTGCAGGCCGTGCTACAAAACTCTGGAACGTTAGACTCTAGTATTCCAGACCTGTTGTACATGTGTGGTTCCTTCGGCCCTGGGAACGGGGCGGTCGTGTATCCAAACAGATTCAACAGTGTGGGGGGTGAGTATGTCAGCACTGTAGCTGCGGGGAAGACTCCTCACCCTGAGACCTCGCCCATGAATGACCTTAAAAGTGAAAGTTTGCGCTTTTTAGGGGCTGCAGCATGCCCAAGCTTAAAGGTTATTTGTTTTTGTATTGGATTCTAAATGGATATGGCTGTAAGGAGGGGAGAGAGTGATCGAACTTGTTTCAAAAAAGCTTACCTAACATGTTTTCAAAGAGAGAGGCTGTAGGAAGCAATGGTTTGTCAAGAGATGCTGTGGCCTGCTTGGGCACTGGAGACCTGGTTTCTGGGCTTATCTCTCTCATTAGTCACTGAATCACCTTAGCCAGCTGCTTCACTTTTTGGCATTTTAGGTACCCTCACAAGTAAAATGACTGTTGTTAGATCAGCTGACGTCCCCCACACATCCACTCTGATACTCACCTGTGCTGTCTAGCGGCGATGCTGTGCAGCTTTGCTTTGTATTTACCTAAAGAAGTGTGACCGTGACTGCCGATACCTCCTGCTGTGGCCCAAGCGCTGCTCTGAGACTTGGCCTGCAGGCTGCTCTTGAAGACTGCCTTTCTCCTGGAATGTGCTGAGTTCCATTCTGTGTCAAGTTTTCCCCACAGCTCCAGGCTCACCATGGCCAAGATTACCCCAAATGCAATCCTTTGTGACATTTCAGTAGCTGGGCCCTTTGAAGCCAGGATAGCTGCTTGAAGCAGAGATGCTCCTAATGTGGTCCAAGTGTGGTCCCCAGACAAGCAGCCTCCACATCACCTGGAATTGTTAGAAATGTAGATTCTTGGGCCCCAGATCAGACCTATGGAATTAGAAATTCTAGCCAGAAATCTATGTTGTAACTAACATGCCCTCCGTGGGGATTGTGATGCTGACATTTGGGAACCACTGGCTTGGAGTGTCTTGCTCTCTGGTAAGTATGGTGTCAAAGGAGTTCAGTGGTTTGCTACTTCACACAACGGGCACTAGTCCAATCAAGTAGTACTCACACCCCCAGACCCCATTGAACTGTGTCTTCTTTAGCCACTTCTTAGAAGCCCTTTTCTTTCATGTACTAAGGAAGAACTAAGACTCTGTAGAAAAAAAAGTGACTTTCAAGAGTTAATAAACAGGCTGGGCACTGTGGCTCATGCCTGTAATCCCAGCACCTTGGGAGGCCAAGGCCGGCAGATCACCTGAAGTCAGGAATTTGAGACCAGCCTGGCCATCATATAGTGAAATCCCATCACTACTAAAAAAATACAAAACTTAGCCAGGCATGGTGGCACCCTCCTGCAGTCCCAGCTACTCAGGAGGCTGAAGCAGGAGAATCACTTGAACCCAGATGTCGGAGGTTGTAGTGAGCCAAGATCGTACCACTGCACTCCAGCTTGGGGGACAGAACAAAACTGCATCTCTCAAAAAAAGAAGAGTTAATAAAACAAATTGGGTGCAGAGTCCCATGCCTGTAATCCTAGCATTTTAAGAGGCCGTGGTGGGTGGAGGATTTGAGCCCAGGAGTTAGAGACCAGCCTGGGCAACATCTTAAAACCCATCTCTACTAAAACTAAAAATTAGTGAGCCCGGAAGGCGACAGTTGCAGTGAGCTGAGATCGCGCCACTGCACTCTAATCTAGCCTGGGTGACAGATCAGACCTGAGATATGTCTCAGAAAAAGAAATATTCTGTGTGTTGAAGAATCCAGGCCACTGTGACTCAGCAAAGGTGGGTGGCTGGAGAGAAGACTGTCACCTAAATTATGTGGTAGCACTGACCCCTAGTCCTAGCTGCTCAGGAGGCTGAGGTAGGAGGATTACCTGAGCCCAAGAAGTCAAGGCTGCAGTGAGTTATGATGTTGCCACTGCACTCCAGCCTGAGCGACAAGAGTGAGACCCTGTCATAAAAATAAATAAATAAATAAAAAGACCAGGTGCAATGGCTCACACCTGTAATTCCAGCACTTTGGGAGGCTAAGGTGGGTGGATCACTTCAGGTCAGAAGTTCAAGAGCAGCCTGGCCAACATGGTGAAACCCCATCTCTACCACAATGCAAAAATTAGCCGGGCATGGTGACACATGTCTATAGTCCCTCCTATGAGATTAAGGCAGGAAAATCGCTTAAACCTGGGAAACAGAGGTTGCAGTGAGCCAAGATCGAACCACTGCACTCCAGTCTGTGCAACAGAGTGAGACTGTCTCAAAAAAAAAAAAAGTTAATGCACATGAGACTCTGACCTGAGAAGATTTCTGTTAATATGCTAGTCTCTCCTCCACACAAGAGTCAACAGGAAGGGGTATTAGCTTCTGATTTTTATATTGGCCACCTGACCAAATACTGGGAGAAGAAACCTAATACAGCATTTCCCTGAATTTCTGCAAACTGGATGCATAGAAAGCTTTCAAGGATCTAAGGTCTGCTGGTAGCTAAGCACACACAGATCAATGGGACAGCATAGGGGCCAAGGCACTGCAGGGATTTCTGGTGACTCTGAGTCAGGTGCTGTCCTGACCAAGTGGTTGTATGATTTCGGGAACCTTCTTTCACCTGAGAAGGCCTCATTGTGTATGACCTCTACTGTATTCTCCTATACAATAGAGGTCATACACAGTCTCAGGGCTTCTTCATTTCTACACATTGTTTTTGTTTAGTAATGATACCTTGCAGTCTTAATGATCTTGGAATCGAGAATGGTGACTAGAGAACTTCAAAATGGAAAGAGAGGCCAGGTGCAGTGGCTCATGTCCATAATCCCAGCACTTTGGGAGGCCGAGGCAGGCAGATCACTTGAAGTCAGGAGTTGGAGACCAGTCTGGCCAACATGGAGAAACGCTGTCTCTGCTAAAAATAAATTTAAAAAAAAATTAGCCAGGTATCATGACGTATGCCTATAATCCCAGCTACTCAGGAGACTGAGGCAGGAGAATTGCTTGAACCCGGGAAGCAGAGGTTGAGGTAAGCTGAGATTGCACTACTGCACTCCAGCCTGGGTGACAGAGTGAGACTCCATCTCCAAAAAAAAAAAGGAAACAGAGAGTAGGATTAGGATGGCCGAGCCGTGATGCAGTAGCAATGCTTCTTGTTCGAGTGCCTTGCTAGACGGTGTGTGCTGCAGACTGTGTTCAGGATTCCTAATCTTGAATACAACCCTCCTAGACTTGTCTCTCAGCCTAGACTTTACACTGTAGACTGATTTGAATTATTTGGTTCTCTTGGAGACGTTCTAATTCTGAAGGGGACAGTGGTCCCTTCTAGAAGACAGCTTATCTCCAAATGCACACCTCTGCTTAGTCTGAATCTTGAGGTTATAGCTTGAGCCAATTAAAGTGGCTTCTCATTTTTCTCTCACTCTGACCCCAAGAAGCCCTTTTTCCTCTAGTGATCTAGACCTTTCTCTTCTTATCACAATCTCAAGGGTTGTGTCCCAAGGGAAGATGCAAAGCCCTGTCTGTCCCTTCCCCTTCCCCTGAGGTAGAGCTTTATCAAAGGTTTCTCTTGTTAAGCATTCGCTTTCTGAGCTGAGGGCTGTCTATTTTTTTTTTTTTCCCTCTTAAGCCCATTGCATAACAATCTCTTGTTTTAATCTTTTGTTGAACACTGCATTTCTTACTGTCAGAGGTTACTACGAGTGTTTCAACAGGTAACTTCTACCTTTGAACTTCTATTGCGACAGGTTCAAAGGTTGCAAGGGAACGTGTTGGCCACTCTCAGGACAGTACACAGTAGCTTCAGGTGTGTCCCAGTCCCGGGAGTTGCGGAATGAGTAGAAGTGCCTGAATGCTGCTGAACTAATACAGCCAGCTGCGAGGGGAGCACTTCCTGGACGCAGGAAGTGAGAGCTTTCTTCCACGGTAAGCTGTGATAATACTCCCTGCTCTATATTGAATGTATCTGTGAGATAGTGGGGATGGGGTGGTATGGGGAAAGAAGGTGGCATGTGTTATGCTCAGCCTAAGGCTCTTTTAGGAGATGAAATTACATTTAGTTGAGTAATAATCTCGGCTGACTTACGTGGGAGGCAAAGAAAAAAAAATCAATTGGAAAGGGAGTGGAGACATATGAGTTGGGGAGGGAATTGGAAGGGAACACTGATTTCACTAAGTGTTCTAAAGCACACAAAGCCAGGATGTGAGTCTACTTCATCTTCCATTAAGAAATCTCTGTCTCAGTGTAGTTAGAAGGACCATCCTTCAGCTGCTGAGGGCAGAGAGTTCCATTTGGAAGAGAGAAGGGAAAGGGAATCAGCAGATACTCAGGGACTGGGGACTGTTCTGGGTAGATGATGTTTGCTACTTCATTGGTGTGGCTCATCCTCTCAGGCAGGTGGTATCACTCCCATTTCACAGATGCATAGTGCATCTCCAGGTTATCAAACAGCATGGCCTAAGCTACGTAGCTCGGAGGTGGTGTGGCTAGAATCTGAGTCTTGATTGGTCAGTTTCCATAGCCTGCTCAACAATACAGAATTCTTGTGGATTGCCGTAATTTTCAGTTACCCCCTAAAATCCTGAGGGTGTCACTCATGTGCACAGAGGATTGATAGGAATACAACTCTGATGGGCCTTTAGAATGACCCAACCTTCCTGAACTTGAGCATTTTTATTGGAAGAGACCAGTTAGAAAAAAATAAAGCCTTGTCTTCTCCTGGCCCTGAGCCCTGAAGGTAAAGAGCACCCAGTGAAGGGCCCAGGGACATGAGCCTGGCTGAGATGTGACACCCGCTCTACCATCCTCTGCTCGCCTCTGGAGGAAGTTGCCTCTTGGGGAGCTGAATTCCTGAAACTAAGCAAAAGCCAAGCGCTCATCCAGCCGTGAGATGAGCCAGAGGATGGAACACCGCAGGCTCCCCTTCGCCTTCCAGGCCATCTTTCCCCCACGTCCTAAGCTGGCTCCCCCTGGGCCAAGGAAGGGCTCAGCTCTTGTGTTCTCCGAGATTGTGGCATGGCTCACCCTTGCTTCCTTAGTTGAAGGCTTTTAAGACCTGCTCTGTAGAAAGAATGAACCCTAATCTAGCTCCAGCAAGGAGCCAGGCTCAGGCTAAACTTCCTGTGAGCTTCGGTGGGGGATCGAGGCTGGGGAAAGTGCCACTTAATTCTGAGGCATCTGAGAGGTGGAGAAGGGGCAGGAACATTGGTTATTTCTGTTTCCTAATCTGAGACTGGCAGCTCCAGGGCCCCTCTGCGTCCACAGCCTTAGGCGGATCAAATGAGACTAACACAGGTCCTGGTACACTGGGGGTGACCAAGGTGGCAGAATCGATTTTTAAGTTAAGTTTTGAAGAGTGAATGTGTCAGAGGGAAAGGAATCATGCCAATCCATCAGCTCACTGTCCTGTCGTTCCTGACTGGCTTTGTCAAAATTGCTTCAGGGACTGAGACAGGCAGCTCTAGGGGGCTGGAGAGAGGGGTAGAAGGTCTTTGGATGGATCTGAGGGCTGAGGTGCCTCTAGCCAGACATGCCTGTCCTCCAAATCAGTCCAGCAGGGAACAGCGTCGCCTCTGCCTCTGTGATGCTGCTAAGTCATTTCAGTTTGTTTTTTTTTTTCCTCTTAGTTGAAAGGTGGTTGGCCACAGGAGGATGGGGTGAATTGTGTGGATGAAGCTGGCATTCGGATCGGCCCTTTAGGGGCTGGGATAAAAGACTTTGACACCGAGCCCGGGTAGCTTTGGCGGCTTCTCCCCTTCTGCTCAGAACACTTCCACTTTCAGTTGTGGAAAAAAAAAAAAAAGCAAACCAGGAAGTGAAGTCCCCGAGCACGTTAGAAAGCCTGACATGGCGTGACTCGGGACAGCTCAGAGCGGGGCAGAACTGGGGACGCTCTGGACTGCCCTTCTGCCTACATGGACGCTCCGAAGCCACCCTGTCTCTGGAGGAACGGGGAGTGAGGGAAGAAGGGCAGGGAGTTGTATGCCAGGAAGAACTCGGAGCCAGGAAGCCCCGTTCTCTAGAAGCACTGAGAGATGCGGCTCCCTCCCAGGGTAAGGGAACCATCCGGGGGTGTTATTCAGCAAGTGGGTCTTGCGAGGGTGTGACAAGGGCCAAGGGGGCATCCTGACCCCCGACCTCTGTGAAGTGACTTAGAATCGAGGGCTGGCTGTGTTCCATGGGCACACCATGCTCTCTCCCTGCTGGTCTCCGGCTTGCCTTCAGACCCCGTGTCAGGAGGGGCAATAGGAAGGAGGGATATGGGGCATGCATGGGCCACACTTTCCTTCTCCTGCCTCTCTTGGGGGAGGTGAACCACAACAGAGACCTCTTTTTATTGGTCTGAACTCCCCTGAGGTGGGCTGGGGGTTTGCCCTCAATTTTTATATTGGACAAGACTGAGGAATGAAACTAATGGGGTGGGAGAGACAGATGAATGAAGCTGGATATATTTTATGGGGTAGGGCCAGCGGTTAAGCCTCAGGTGCTGCTTAATTCCTAAGTACTTCCTTCCCAGTGCCCCCTCCCTGAGGGTCCTAAGATGAACTTCAAAGACCCTCAGGGAGTAAGCACTAGAATGGGACTCTACTGCTGGGGCTTGGTGCCTTCTGAGATATCGACCATTTTTTGGTGGTCTGAAAAGTAGAATTGAATCTACAGCTTCAATGTGCAGGGGATTGGTATTCTATATCAGAGGCAGGATCTTAAAAAATAACATTAAGGCCAGCCACAGTGGCTCACGCCTGTAATCTCAGCACTTTGGGAGGCCGAGGCAGGTGGATCACCTGAAGTCAGGAGTTAGAGACCATCGTGGCCAATGTGGTAACCCGTCTCTACTAAAAATACAAAAATTAGCCAGGCATGGTGGTGCATGCCTGTAATCCCAGGAACTCAGGAGGCTGAGGCAGAAGAATTGCTTGAACCTGAGAGGCAGAGGTTGCAGTGAGCTGAGATCGTGCCACTGCACTCCAGCCTGGGCAACAGAGTGAGACATTGTCTCAAAAACAACAAACAAAAATTAAAAATTGACTTTAAAAAAAAAAAAACAAGGGAGTAATTGGGTTTCACTTTTTTGTTTTTTTTTATTTTGTTTTAACACGGAGTCTCACTCTGTCGCTCAGGCTGGAGTGTAGTGGCGTGATCTCGGCTCACTATAACCTCCGCCTCCCAGGTTCAAGTGATTCTCCTGCCTCAGCCTCCAGAGTAGCTGGGACTACAGGCACGCGCCACCATGCCCAGCTAATTTTTAAATTTTTAATAGAGATGGGCTTTCACCATGTTGGCCAGGATGGTTTAGATCTCTTGACCTTGTGATCCACCAGCCTCCACCTCCCAAAGTGCAGGGATTACATGTGTGAACCACCACACCCAGCCAGAGTAATTGGTTTTGTTTATTTTTCTCCATATTCTGATATGGAGTCACTCTGTGGTGGTCCCCTCCGACTGATCAGTATTCAAGGTACACACAGGACATGTCTTGAAAGAGACATGATGTAAACTTTGTAGGCATCTCTTGTGTATTTGGCATAATAAAAGGAACAAAAACCTAAATAAAACAAGAAGTATAAGTGCAAATGCTTATAGGACAGGCAGGGAATATAGGGAAGTAAAGTAGATGGTGTGGGATAAGACGCTAATATAGAAAAAATTCAGAGTAGGCGTACCCCAGATAAATGCATTCAAATTTAATTATTTAAAAAAAAACCACATGGCCAGGCTCGGTGGCTCACACCTGTAATCCCAGCACTTTGGGAGGCCCAGGCATGCGGACCATGAAGTCAAGAGATAAAGACCATCTGGCCAACATGGTGAAACTCCATCTCTACTAAAAATACAAAAATTAGCCAGTGTGGCGGTACAGGCCTGTAGTCCCAGCTACTCCGGAGGCTCAGGCAGGTAAATTGCTTGAACCTGGGAGGTGGAGGTTGCAGTGAGCTGAGATCGCACCACTACACTCCAGCCTAGGTGACAGAGCAAAAAACACACACAAAAAACCACCTTGTAATCCAGACCAAATAGAATGTTTCAGCCAAGCATTTGGCTAGGTCCTGACCTAAAATAGTCTCTCCCAAGCTATATTATAATTTCTTGAGGGCAAAGACACCAACAACAATATCAGTGTGTCATTACATACCTAAGCGTCCCACATACAGTGAGACCACAGATACTGCAAGGAGGCTGGGGGTGGAGGAAGGAGAGAGGAATTAATGGAAAGAGGGAAGATCCCGCAAATAGTAGGTACTCTTTTTTTTGAGAAGGAGGCTTGCTCTGTCACCCAGGCTTCCAGGCTGAAGTACAGTGGCGAGATCGCTACTCATTGCAACCTTCACCTCCTTGGTTCAAGGGCTTCTCCTGCCTCAGCCTCCCAAGTAGCTGGGATTACAGGCATGCGCCACCCCGCCCGACTAATTTTTATATTTTTAGTAGAGAGAGAGTTTCACCATGTTGGCCAAGGTGGTCTGGTCTAGAACTCCTGACCTCAAGTGATCCGCCTGCCTGGACCTCCCAAAGTGCCGGGATTACAGGTATGAGACAGTACGCCTGGCCTACAGGATTTGCCAACTTCTTAGAAACCAGGAATACAGTGTCTGCTCCCGTCCGTCTCTCCTTAGCAGATGAGCAGACCCTCAGGTGGAGTACAGCCAGAACTGACTCTTGTGCCTGGCAGTACCTGGCAAGAGCGAGGCAACCCCAGCAGCCGTGAGTTCAGCCATCATTGCTTATCACGTTCTGCTGGAAATGCATCTGGGTTTGTTTCTCCCCTATGTGTCCACACATCCTGAGATCAGAAAGGAACTCTCTCACCAGCTCTTCCCCCTGGCGCAGGGCCCTGACACTTCTTAGGTTCTCAACTCATTGTTTGAATAACTATATGAGATTTGGTGTTTGGAAGGTCAGACAGCCCATGCGCTGCTGTGGTCAGGCTATAATATATCAGCTTTCTTTAGGGGAGCTGTTAGATTTCCCAGTCTTCATGAGTCATTCTATTCTAAGAGTTGTGAGATTGTGAGTGGCTGAAGTTGAGAATGTGGGGGCTGGGGAACAGCAAGGTTGGAGACGGGCCATGGCTCCTACAACTAGAAGCACTCTGTTTAAATAGAAATGAGGGCTTGTTGGCCAAGAGCAGTGGCTAATGCCTGTAATCCCAGCACTTTGGGAGGCTGAGGCATGCAGATCACCTGAAGTCAGAAGTTTGAAACCAGACTGGCCAACATGGTAAAACTCCATTTTTACTGAAAATAGAGAAATTATCTGGGTGTGGTGATAGCCACCTGTAATCCCAGATACTGGGGAGGCTAAGGCATGAGAATCGCTTGAACCTGGGAGGCAGAGGTTGCAGTGAGCTGAGATTGTGCCATTGCACTCCAGCCTGGGCAACAAGAGTGAAACTCCATCTCAAAAAAAAAAAAAATAAAGAAAAGAAAGGAAGGAAGGAAGGAAGAAAAGAAAGAAAGGAGAGAAGGAAGGAAGGAAGGAAGGGAGGGAGGGAGGGAGGGAGGGAGGGAGGAAGGAAGGAAGGAAAGAAAGAAGGGCTTGTTAAGACCTTTGCACAGAAGTGGAGGGGCAGTAATCATACAAGACCGTGATCATCTCTTCTCTTTTGGAATGTCTCATAATAGAACATCTGATATTGGCAGGGATGTGAAAACTGAGGAAAAGGGAGCTAGACTTGATGGAGGACTTCCCATGCGCCTGACAGCATACCAGCAGTTCTACACACAGCGTCTCCTTTAAGTAGAATTTTTCACCTGCTTCTTCTGTGTGCCGTGGTGGGAACCAATGCTCAGTGGCTTTAAGTAACAGCCCCAGGGCTACACATGTAGTGTGGAACTGTTGCTGTGATACCTGTAAGGGCATGGCCTTGAAGGTTTGTCCCTGGAAATGATGCCATTGGCAATAAAGCTCATGGTCTGTACTCTGAACCTGTTGACCCCTGGTTGGAACAGCAGTGCAAGGGCTGAGTCTGCAGAGAACCAAGGCAGGAAGGCCTCTTTCCCAACCTCTTGCCTCACCCTGGCACCAGTAACAGGGTCTGAGCACTTTGTCCAGCCTATCTTTCTACAGACCCCCTTATCAGATGCAGTAGACTTCTGATACTGCTTCCTCTTATCCCAGGTCTCTCAAAATTCACTTGGTCAGCAGCAGGCCTGCGATGCCCTTTGGGGGTGTTAGTGACAAAAGTTGTCCTGGGGTTGGGATTTGAACTGTGACTTGCTTAAAGCCCAGTGGTGAATCAAGGTTGACTCTATGAACCTGAGCTCCTGTGGGATTTGTCACTTCTGGAGTCACATCCTGTGGGTGACTCAACTATCCTACACTATCTGAATGAACTGACTTCAGAAGCCCTTGGTATTTGACCTAGTATGAGTTCTTCTAATAAATGCTACTCAGCTCAAGTGGCCAATACCCAGCCCCACCCAGGCTCTCTGGAGTGTGTGAAGGGAATGACTCCAGTGGTGCAGTCTTGGCACTGGACCCCACACACCATCTCATTCATCCTTGGAGACCTTTCTCTTTCTTTTTCCCCTTTTAACTAAAGATGGACCCTCCACCTCCAGCAGAAATCCCTCTTCACCATTTCCCTCCTTTAAATGTCCCACTTGTCCCACTTTACTGCCTCTAGCACACCTGGGCATTCCCCTTCTCTATTTCCACTTGGCTCCATCCAATCTAATGCGATGATTGGTCTCTCCATGAAGAAAGTAGATAGACAGACACAGACAACAGTTGCGAAAGATGGTTGGTGGCAGGGCTGCTGGCTGGAATCATAGTTGAGGTCTTACTAGACATCATTGGTATAATTGTCATCCTTTTTTTTTTTAGACAGAGTCTCTTGTCACTCTGCACATCGAGCCTGGAGTGCAGTGGTGGGATCATGGCTTACTACAACCTAGACCTCCCAGGCTCAAGCAATCCACCCACCTCATTCTCCTAAGTAGCTGGGACTACAGGCATGCCCAGTTAATTTTTTTATTTTTTGTAAAGATGGGGGCCCCACTATGTTTCCCAGGCTAGTCTCGAACTTCTGACCTCAAACGATCCTCCAGCCTCAGCCTCCCAAAGTGTTGAGATTATAGGGATGGGCCATGATGTCTGGCCAGATCATTATCTGTGCCCCTGGAAAAGAGACAATTTGGCAATAAAGCCAGGGTATCGAGGATCACATATCTTCAAGGCCCTAGTATTCCATACAGCCATTTAAATGTGCTCCAATCTGCACTGGCGCCCTCCTCCCTCAAACTCGTGAGCTCACTGCACACACTAAAGCATTCTGTAAGAGTTTCTAGGATTAGACAGACTCATAAATACCCAGATAGCAGGAACTGTATCTGCCAAGTTTTTGTCCCTCAGCACATGGCACAGAGCTGAACATGCAGGTTCACAATCTTTGTTTTCTTTACTGAGAGTAAATGTATAGGCTGAGCACAGTGGGATTATCACGCCTATAATCCCAGCTCTTTGGGAGGCTGAGGCGGGTGGATCACTTGAGATTGGAGTTCGAGAACAGTCTGGCCAACATGATGAAAGCCCCCTCTATTAAAAATACAAAAATTAGCCGGATGTGGCAATGCATGCTTGTTGTAATCCCAGCTACTCAGGAGGCTGAGGCAGGAGGATTTCTTGAGCCTGGGAGGTGGAGATTGCAGTGAGCTGAGATCATGTCACTGCACTCTAGCCTGGGTGACAGAGTGAGACTCTGTCTCAAAAAATAAAAAAAAGTAAAAAAAAAAAAAAACAGAAAAGAAAAAAAAGTATAGATAAGTTAAAAGTGCTGAGGATAAATGTATCCCTTGCCACACACACACTTCTCCAGCTCACCAGGTACTGCCAAAGCTGGGGTGCATGCCATAGAGTAATGCTCTCAAAAGCATCCTGACTACCTGGGGAACTGGCTTTATCCTCTACTGGACCAGAAGCTCTGAGCATGCTTTTTTGCCCTAAACATACCGCCAGGTACATAGTAGGTGCATGAATACCCAAATGCATGCATGATGAGGGAACCTTGACCTCACTCAGGTTGGGCTGCTTAGCGTTGCCCTGCTTGTGGCATGAAGCCCCTGGCTGTGGCGCTGCTGAGGAAGATTCCGCTGACCCTGTCCCGCTCGGTGCATAGGAGCACGTTCTGTTCCTTGTGGGATTGAACACTGCACATTTTCCTTCAGCAGACTCTCGCCAGTTGCCTTTCTCTCAAATCATGCTGATGATGAGCAAAAGATGAAGGTGGCTTGGTCACAGCGGCTTCCCACAGTGGCTCGGGTGCCGTGCTTGGTGCGGTGGAATCCACAGGTGCAGATGGTCACTACGTGCACAAGTGCTCACAGCACAGTGAGGCCTGTTAACACACAGATGTCCACTGAGTCACAGGAAGCCTCACTGGGACCCAAACCCATGGAAAGGACTAATTCTACTCCACCTCTCATAACCCTTCTGAGCTCTGGCTCCTGTAGCTTTTCCTGTGCAATTCAGCAGCAAAGATCTCACCAGCGGATGTGCTTCGAATGCCCTAATGATTTATTTATGGTATTGCTTGCCTGTGGTCCCAGACATCTGTCTCAAGCCTACACTCTTCCCCTTTCTCTGCCAGCTGTCTCATACATTGGGACTGTTAGATGCAGTCTAGCAATTGGGCTTGGAAGAGAGATATGAGAGGTTATTATCACTTATCTTTAAAAAATTATTTAAGCGATCAAATCGAATCTTTCCATGATGTGGAAATGACTACTTAACCACCACCTGGTGTTTCAATAGGGCTCCCTTTGGTAATGCTGCTTCCCTGCTCTGTCCACCACATCTCTGCAGAGATGCTAAGAAGGACCTTCCCTGCTGGGTGCCATGGCTCATGCCTATAATCCCAGAACTTTAGGAGTCTGAGGCAGGTGCATTGTTTGAGCCCAGGTGTTCAAAGCCAGCCTGGGCAACTTAGGGAGACCCCATCACTACAAAAACCTTAAAAATTAGCCAAGTGTGGTGGTGCACACCTTTGGTCTCAGATACTTGGAAGGCTGAGGTGGGAGGATCACTTAAGCCTGTTGCAGTGAGCTGAGCCTGGGAGGTTGGGGCTGCAGTGATCTGTGGTAATGTCACTGCATTCCAGCCTGAGCAACAAAGTGAGACTCTGTCCCAAAATAAATACATAAATAGATAAAGTAAGGCCCTTCCCAGCCACCTGGGGCCATGGCTATTGCAAGACAGTGGCCTGAGTATCCAGGTGCTGATGAGTGTCTGAGAAGTTATCAGCATGCTATAGGTCAGGATCTCAGACCATCCTTCCTTCTCAGCTACTTGGAATAAATATTGAAAGACACACTTTCGGGGCCCATCTGGCCCTGTGACTCAGCTTCCACCTTTGCTCTGGTTTCTTATCAGCTAGAGAAATAATGAAAAATGTTTCCACCCCCAGAGCTGCTGTCTGGCCAGATTACACAGTGGCTGACAAACATTTTACACAGCATGAGGGCTTGGAAGAGGCTGTGTGTCGAATGTAGTTTTGGTAGTAGGAGAGCCATGCTTGCAGAAACAAAGCTGAGGTGTATGCTTAGGAGCATTCATGTGAAATGCCACCAACCAAGGTGGTAAAATGTTTCTAAAATGGAGCTGTAGTACTTTTCTAAAATAGAGCTATTCATTTTGTTGTTCTTTTTTTTTTTTGAGACGGAGTTTCGCTCTTGTTACCCAGGCTGGAGTGCAATGGCGCAATCTCGGCTCACCGCAACCTCCGCCTCCTGGGTTCAGGCAATTCTCCTGCCTCAGCCTCCTGAGTAGCTGGGATTACAGGCACGCGCCACCGTGCCCAGCTAATTTTTTGTATTTTTAGTAGAGACGGGGTTTGACCATTTTGACCAGAATGGTCTCGATCTCTCGACCTCGTGATCCACCCGTCTCGGCCTCCCAAAGTGCTGCGATTACAGGCTTGAGCCACCGCGCCCGGCCTGTTCATTTTTTTTAAAGCATGCGTATTTCAGAGGAAACAGTACAAACCAAATGTTACCTTCCCAGTGAGACTACTCTAAACCCCCCTAATTAAAATTCATCCCCCAGCCAGGCACGGTGGCTCACTCCTGTAATCCTAGCACTTTAGGAGGCTGAGGCAGGTGGATCACTTGAGACCAGGAATTCAAGACCAGCCTGGCCAAGATGGCAAAACCTTGTCTCTATTAAAAATACAAAAATTAGCCAGGCAAGGTGGTGGGTGCCTGTAATCCCAGCTACTTTGGAGGCTGAGGTATGAGACTTGCTTGAACCCAAGAGGCGGAGGTTGCAGTGAGCCGAAATGGTGCCACTGCACTCCAACCTGGGCAATAGAGCCTGACTCTGTCTCAAAAAAAAAAAAAATCCCCCTGCTGTACCCCCAATTCTCTTTCCCTGCTCTTGTTGTTGTGGTTTTTATTGTTCCATAATACCTTATAATCTAGTTATTGCTCAGGCTTGTTGTCAAACTCCCCAGTATAATGCAATCTCATGAGGGCAGGCTTTTCCCTGCTACATCCACAGCACCTGGAAAAACACCACATTTATAGCCAAGCCCTCCAGAAGCTTTTGGATGAATGAAGGAGTAGCCAAGACTTTCAAGGAATCCAGTCATGAGGTCTCCTCTTCCATCTGCCTTCTTCTTGTTTTGTGTTTTGTTTTTGAGACAGGGTCTTGCTCTGTTGCCCCGGCTGGAGTGCAGTGTAGGGTAATTACAGCTCACCGCAGCCTAGACCTCAAGCTCTCAAGTAGCTGGGACTACAGGCAGGCACCACCACACCAGGCTAATTTTTATATTTTTTGTAGAGTCAGGACCTCACCATGTTCCCCAGACAGGTCTCGAACTCCTGGGCTCAAGTAGTACATCTACCTCGGCCTCCCAAAGTACTGCGATTATAGGCATGAGCCACTGCACCCAACCTCCATCCCTCTTTATCTATGGGTGATCTTTTCAGAAACATAAATGCATAGATAATTCATTGCAATTGAGAAGATAATGTACACACTGTCCAAATACTGTTTTCTTTCTCTCTGGTGGTACATCATGAGCTCTTTTGATGTCAGTACCTACAAATCGACTTTCTTTTTAAAAATACCTGCCCAGAATTCCATTGTGGGGGAGTTCTGTAATTTGTTTCTTTATTCTCCTGCCCAGGAAGGCTTTCCTAGGCTTTTGGATTAGAACCAATTCTATAGCTTTAGTGATGATAAATATAATAGTTAATTCTTAAACCCACGTGCCGGGCATGGTTCTAAGCACTTTATATATCCATTAACTCTTTCAATCCTGGTGATAGCTTTAGAAGGGAGATACCATTATTGTGATTTTATAAATGAGAAACCATAGAGGATTAAATTATCTGTCCCAGGTCGCAAAGAAAATGACCAAGCAGAGCTTAAGCCCAAGTAGTCTGAGCCAACATTCTTACCCTTTACATGTCATTTGTGATGCAGTTTATTGAGCCAATGTCTTTCTACAAGATAAGCTGATAGTAGAACTACTAGGTAAAAGGCCACACATTTTATGCTGTGGTAGAGGGCAATGGGGACTTCTCTAAGAGACGGCACCAAATGTACATTTCCACAATGAACGGTTTCATCACTGGAATCTGATGCACGGGGAAAGTACATGTCATTTAAATTTGCATTCTTAAGAATTAGAAGAAAAGCTGAATGTCTTTCCCTAATTTTAAGTAACTTGTTTGTTTTGCTGCGGACTTTAGGGCACACTCTCTGCCTTTGTTTTACTGGATTGTATTTTGTTTTTTGTTGACATCTGGATTCCTTATTAAAGAAGTTAGCTCTCAGCCTGTCTGAGGGGTTTGATACTTTTCCCAATTTAGCTTTTGTCTTTGTCTCTGGTATCTTTTCTGCAGGGGAAATTTGTCTTTTTATATAACCAAACTTGACAACATTTCTATTTATTGATTTTAGGTGTTCGATCTGTCTTGAGTCTTCCCCATGCCAAATTATAAGAGAAAGTATCCTCATACTTTTTCGCCCCAACTCTTCTTCTTATGGTTTTCATTGCTTTATACTTAAGTCTTTGACCTATCTTCAACTTATTTTTGTTGTAGGAGTGAGAGAATAGTCAGCTTAATGTATTCTCTCTGAATGGCTAGCCAGTTGTCTCAGTACATTTATTGTAAGTGAAAAACAATCTATTTTGATTTGAAATACAATTTAGTACATGATAATAGCATCTACTGGGCATGTCTCAGGATGATTTTGTAAAATAGATTTGTCTATTCATGACCAATAGAAAACTCTTATAGCTCTTTTTTTTTTTTCTTTTTGAGACAGAGTCTGGCTCTGTTGCCCAGGCTGAAGTGCAGCTGCGTGATCTCCGCTCACCGCAACCTCTGCCTCTTGGGTTCGAGCAGTTCTCCTGCCTCAGCCTTCTGAGTAGCTGAGATTATAGGCACATGCTACCATGCCTGGCTAATTTTTGTATTTTTACATCAAATTAGCCAGGCATGGCCAGGCATGGCTAATTTTAGAGATGAGGTTTTACCATGTTGGCCAGGCTGCTCTTGAACTGCTGATCTCAAGTGATTCACTGTCTCCCAAAGTGCTGGGATTTCAGGTGTGAGCCACCTTGCCAGGCCAGAAAACTCCTATAGCTCTATAGTAGGTATTTAAATTTGGTGATGATTACTTCTCTGCCACCTACCCAATTCTTATGATCTTTCAAAATTGTTTGATTCTTTGTTAAGTTTTATTTTTCAGGATGAACTTTAGAGTTAGCATTGTAGTTTTTAAGAAAGTCTGTATTAGGGTTGCATTAAATGTATAGATACATTCACGGAGTTAGGACCCTTGATTTCAGGTATGTCTTGACATTTTTCTAGCCTTCTTATGTGGTTCAGATCAGAACTTTTAAAATATAGGTTTTACACATTTATCCTTATATATACTATTGTGAATAGTATCTTTTTCATGACTTCTAAATTAGTTATGTGTATAAAATATAGAAAAACGATTAACTTTCTGTGTACCAATTTTGGTAACTGGCCACCTCTGAATTATCTCAGTAATTTTAAAATTGAAAAGTACTAATTGCCTCTTATTTCCTTAGAGGGTTTTTAGAATTTCTCCTCTCAGCTCATTTTTTAAATTTTGGTTTTTTTTTTTTTTTAAGGTGGGAGATATGACCGCAGATTTTTAACTTAGTTCTGAATGTTGACCCATTGGATTGTTGAATCATTTTAAATAGCTTGGGTAGCTGAGAATAAGTTCCCTTGGGGACAATCTACGGGGCCTTTTCCATATGATGCTTTTCTGTGACTGAGTTTTGTGAAACAGAATCATTGTCTCAAATCACGTCATCTGTCATTTCCCTAGCAGAAGAAAACTACTGTGATACAGAAAAGTAAAATAGTTTAAGAAAAGATTTTTGAAAAACACTTCATCCCGGGGCTATGAGGAAATTGGGTGAAGGACCTTGTAACAGAACATGCATCTGATTCACGTTCAGAGCATAGAAAGGAAAAGTTTATCAGAACTTTCCAGGTTGCTCGTGATACTAATGGTTTGTAATGTCATTGTGACCTTTTGTTATTACTTCCAGGCTTGTCTACAAATACTGACCATGTAGTCAGGGACTCAGAGAGAGGTCTCCGAAGTTGAGGGTCGCAGGAATGTAAGAAAAATGACTTTGAAGCTAAGTTAGAAATGGAAAGCCTAGCTCAAAAAGCAAAACTTTCATATACAGCCTCCCAAATAACACACACGCAGGGTCCTTTGGAATCATTACAAGTTGTAAAGGCTTTTGACATAGTCTCTAGGAGAGAGCAGGAAATTCCTAGTATGCAAGAAATGTGTTAACTAATTGGGTGTAAGAACTCAAAGATGCTGGTTTCCTTTTTAATTAGCTTTCTATCACCATAGAATGAGCCCATACATTGCAAGAGAACACAGAAATCAATTAAATACAAATTAATGAAGGCAGATTTTTTTAAAGCTTGTAATTGCAATTTATATCTTATCATTGCACACACACAAAAATAGTTCTCCAGGCCTAAAAGCAAAGATAATTTCCTTTATTGTCCTTACATTTCCAGAAACCGGATGTAACAGATTGATCTTTCTTTCTTTCTTTCCTTCTTTCTTTCTTTCTTCTTTTCTTCCTTCCTTCCTTCTTTCTTTTTTGGCTTTATTGTCCAGGCTGGAGTGCAGTGGCACAATCTAAGCTCACTGCAACCTTTACCTCCTGGGCTCAAGCCATCTCCCATCTCAGTCCCCCAAGTAGTTGAGACTACAGGCTCATGCTACAACCCATGGCTAATTTTTTATATTTATGGTAGAGATGGAGTTTTGCCATGTTGGCCAGTCTGGTCTCAAACTCTTGAGCTCAAGTGATCTGCCAACCTCTGCCCCCCAAAGTTCTGGGATTACAGGCGCTCCTAGCCTGGTATGATTTATTTCTTGGCTGGACTTCTGCATGACTTAATCAATGTAGATAATTTCATTCCAACTCTTCTAAGCCTGGAGTAGAGGGATCTGGAATGGTCCTTAATGTGTGTCAGAAATACACCTGTGTCACCATCCACCATCCCTATCCAATACCTTAAAAAAGTATAGATTAGGGAGCAATCCTCTCCAGATTGGCCTGAATGACTTCTTATGATCTAAGATTTGGGAGTTTGAGGGTGGGGTGTTAGTACTTTGTACTACAGGGAAAATAAGTTAACTGAGAGTATATGGAATAAACAATTGTGACCTGGAAAATGGTTCATTTGCTCACAACCACTTGTTGAAAGTTAATTGTGTGCCAGGCATGGTGCAGGCATGGGAGGCACAGCAGTAAACAAAATTTAAATCCCTGTTCCAAAGAGAGAATCAGCTCAGTCAGGACAATGAATAGTAAGGAGCTGGGATGATTTTGCCGTGAACAGTGAACATGGAGAAGAGAACACAAAGTCCATGACACTGATTGGAGAGGAAAAGACATTCCTAAATAAGGTGATCAGAAACAGTGAACCTCCGAGGAAGTGACATTTGAGGTGAGGCCTGACTTATCCACAATATACAGCCATTCCCAATCTGGGGAAATGTTCCAGGCAAAGAGAAGAGCAAATACAGAGGCTTTGAGGTGGGAACAGACTTCGGGTAGGGTTTGAATAAGATATACACAGGAAAATTACAATATTTTAAAAGATGGAGACTATTGAAAGAAAATGACTTTTAGCCAATAGGGATAGTATGAAAGATTCATAGCAATCCCACCCACAAATTAAGAGATCCTTACTGACGCCCTCCTGTTTGACTATGGGAAAAAATGGTTGCACTAAGGATTTTACCCTCTTCTTCCCGATGGCACATAGTTGACCAAAAATTTAAATATTGTAGTAGAAGGAGCCATTTAGGACATTTATCCAAAGAAAATGAGACTAAATGAAGACATGCCACCCGAAATCCCCAAAGGGAAACAATCCAAAGCTGAACATGGGGTGATCATAACTTAGACACAAAGACTGGTCCAAGAAGCTTGTACAGAGATATGAAGGCAGAAGGCATCCTTCAGCTATGTTGGGAATAAAACATGTTAGAATCCAGGAGATGAGTGCCTACAGTCACTCATCTACAGGGGAGGGGAGGGGAGGGCCCTGGGGTGGATCAAGGACACGGATGCTGGACAAATGGGCATCCTGGGGTCTGAGGCCAAGGCATGTCACCATCACCGCATCAAATAGTGGAGTAAGGTTTTTGACATGGACCATCCTGATGTGTAATGTGGCTTGCTCTGTCATTTGTATATTACCCAAAACAGGAAATCCCAGACGCAGCGTGACAGTTCTCTTTCCTCTTTTCTTTACTACTATTGCACTTCTCCTTACCCCAACCAGGACTGATGCTAAAAGGAAGAGGAAATGCTAATCAAACCCGCTGCTTGCAGGGGGTTCCGTAGAGTGACTCAACCAGAACTGTAGTTTGAGTCACACAGGACACATGACAAAAGGGTGGTGACATTTTTTTCCCCTTGTTTAATTTCAACATACCTGGAAGTGTTAACAGATTCTAACAGAATGGTAACCAGAGCTTCCCACTCTTGTCATGGTTTGGCCCACGGGGCTCACCTTCTCTCAGGCCCTGAGTTTCTTCCACTTAAACAGTGAGAGAGTTACATGACATGGGTGCAATTTCTCTCAGTGCTGACCTCGTAAGGTTACAAATGTTTGAGTGTATTGGGCATTAGAAAGGTGGCTCATGCCTGTAAATCCAGCACTTTGGGAGGCTGAGGTGGGAGGATCATTTGAGCCCAGCAGCTCAGGAGCAGCCTGGGCAACATAGTGAGACCCCATCTCTATTAAAAAAATTATTAATTGTAAAAAAAAAATAAAATGCCTGTCAAGAGAGTAAAAAGACAACCTACAGAATGGAAGAAAATATTACAAAACATATCTCTGCTAGGTGTTATGTGTATATATATATGACCTAATTGTAAAATGGGCAAAAGACTTGAGCAGACGTTTCTTCAGAAAAGAAACACAAATGGCCAAGAAGCAAATAAAAAGATGTTCAACATTCTTAGTCAGTAGAGAAATGCAAATCACACCCACAGTGAGATATGACTTCACACCCATTAGATTGGCTATTTAAACAGGTAAACCAACAATGAAAGAGAAAATAGCAGCGTTAGGGAGAATACAGAGATTGGAACCCTCTTACATTACTGGTTGGATACAAAATGAAGCAGCTGCTGTGGAAAACACTTTGGTGGCTCCTCAAAAGGGTAAATATAAGATTAACATCTGACTCAGCAATTTCTCTCCTGGGTCTATACCCTAAAGAATTGGAAAGATATATTCAAACAAAAACTTGTATAGAAATGTTAATAATAGCTCTATTCACAATACCAAAAGTAGAAACAACCCACATATTCATCAACTGGTAGATAGATAGATAGAGTATAGTCTATCCATACAATGGGATAATATTGAGCCATAAAAAGAAGCAAAGTACAGACATCCTACAGCATGAATGAATCTTAAACATTATAATATGTAAAAGAAGTCAGGCCAGCAGGGGTGGCTCATGCCTGTAATCCCAGCACTTTGGAAGGCCAAGGCAGGTGGATCACCTGAGGTTGGGAATTAGAGACCAGCCTGACCAACATGGAGAAACCCCATCTCTACTAAAAGTACAAAATTAGCCGGGCATGGTAGTGCATGCCTGTAATTGCAGCTACCCTGGAGTCTGAGGCAGGAGAATGGCTTGAACCCGGGAGGTGGAAGTTGCGGAGCCAAGATTGTGCCATTGCACCCCAGACTGGGCAACAATAGCAAAAATCCATCTCAAAAAAAAAAGAAGTCAGACACAATAAAGTCACATATATGGTTTCATTTATATGAAATATTTAGAATAGATAAATCCATAGCAACAGAAAGCAGCCTAGTGTTTTCTCTAGAGGCTGGTCAGAGAAGGGAGTGGGAAATAATTGTTAGTGGGTACGGGGTTTCCTATTTTGTGGTGATGAAAATATTTTGTAACTAAATAGACATGATGGTTGCACAACATTGTGAATACACTAAATACTGCCAGAGTGTACATTTTAAAATGGTTAATTATACATTAAGTAAATTGTATCTCAATTTTTTTAAAAATTGAGGAAAGGCTGGGTGCAGTGGCTCATGCCTGTAATCCCAGCACTTTGAGAGGCCAAGACAGGTGGATCACCTGAGGTCAGGAGTTTGAGAACAGCCTGGCCAAGATGGTGAAACCCTCATCTCTACTAAAAATACAAAAAATTAGTTGGGCGTGGTGGTAGGCACCTGTAATACTAGCTACTCAGGAGGCTGAGGCACGAGAATCTCTTGAACCTGGGAGGTGGAGGCTACAGTGAGCCAAGATCATGACACTGCACTCCAGCCTGAGTGACAGAGCCACACTCTGCCTCAAAAAAAAAAAAATGAGGAAGAAACCATGTGAAATTTTGTGCACCTCCTACCTGAATGGGTTACCTGGTCAGTAAGAGCACACTAAGTAAGCTATTTCCATTGGCAAATACATACAAGGAAATACTTCCCTCAGTGTCTTCCTCAAATAAAATCCCTTGCCAACATAGGCAAGGTACTTTCATTCTCATGAAACTGTGGCTTTGAAGTGTGTAAATATCTCCCTTGTTTATAAGGAAGTGGTCAGTCTCATTCCATTTGTGGGCATGAGTCTGTTTCAAAGGAGTACTCAAATATTAACAGACCGTGACCCACATTCAACTAGGTGATGTGTTCTTGTTTATCTCATGCCAAACTCAAAAAACTGATGTTAGTTAAAGTTGAAGTTTCACAAAAATGCAGTCTTCTGAGTTATCTAGGGAGGGGGCAGAATTCTGACAATCCGTGACCCACCGTATTGTTACTATATGGTAACAATCACCTGAGATCAGCAGAAGGTGCTCCCTTGAGACTGTCATAGATTCTCTGTCCTTTTCTCCCATGTGTTACCAGTCAGGTTATTCACTCTCCTTCCTGCCATATCACCACAACTGAAGAGAAATTCTATTTTTAGACCCTAATGGAAGACATTGTTTGCAAAGTTTTCTATTAAATATAAATGTACCATCTGGAAGAAGAGGGTGAAAATCCTTAGTGCAACCATTTTCTTCCCATAGTTGAACAGGAAGCTGTCGGTAAGGATCTCTTAATTTATGGGTGGGACTGAGGCAGAGGTGAAAAGCCCAGGTAAAATATCACCAGTCTGGGGTGGTCGTGGTAGCTCATGCCTGTAATCCCAGCACTTTGGGAGGCCACAGTGGGAGGACCGCTTGAGCCCAGGAGTTTGAAACCAGCCTGGGCATCATGGTGAGGCCGTGTCTTCACAAAAAACTAAAGAATTAACTGGGCATGGTGGCACACACCTGTGGTCCCAGTTACTCAGGAGGCTAAGATGGAAGGATCACTTGAGCCCAGGAGGTTGAGGCTGCAGTGAGCCAGAATTGTCCCACTGCACTCCAGCCTGGGAAACAGTAAGACCCTGTCTCAAAAATAATAATTATATATATTATATATATATAAATTTAATTGTTAAAAAATTAACGTATATATGTATTAATTTATAGTTGCATAACAAAAGATTAATTTGGGGCTGGGTGCAGTGGCTCATGTCTATAATCCCAGCACTTTGGGAAGCCAAGGCAGGTGGATCATGAGGTCAGGAGTTCCAGACCATGTCTGTATATAAATATATATAAAACCAGTCTTGTCACAATGTCCCAGCCTCCAAGGAGTGGTTGGTGGTGGTTTAGATGGGCACAAAACAGGCACAGGCTTCTCCTCCCCTTTGGCACTGCCACCTGCCTTTTCAGTTTCGAAGGCAGTTCCCTGAGGCAGATCCTCCTTCTCTGCCTGGGCTTCGTGGCTAGCTTTTGAATCTTCTGCATCCTGGAGTGCTACCTCTTCATACAAGTGTAAGTAAGGCTGAATTCCAAAAACCCCAGCTCTCAGAATCCTGCCAGGTGGTCACAATAGCACCTTTGTTATTATGTAAACTAGCACCCATGGGACCTTGCTTTTATTTTGGTTCTGACTTCTTTTTCTCGCCCTGAATGCAATATGGAAAGAATCAAGAAGTTGGGAACTATGACCCCAGTTTCTGGAAGTTCCATTTTCTCTCCTAAAATGGAAAGGGACTACTCCAAAGTCAGGTAATAACTAATCGAGGGGCAGAAAGATAAAAAGAGTGGCCCAGGGTGACTGTTCCTGACCCCATACAAAATTCCTGCACCTTGTGGCCTTTCTTGGACTAGAGTGAAATGTGTTTTCCTCGTTGAAGAAGGTTGCAGGTGGCAGCTAATGGCAGCTGTCCAAAGCTCTAAGGGCAACTGTGATCTTGATCTGATCCAACTTTTCACTGGGCTTGATTTGATCTTTTGATTTGGAGTGGGCATGTGTGGCCTCATCTCTGAGATATTGTTTCATCAGGCATTGCAGTAAACTTTGAAGGATGCAAATTCTAAACTTTATTTGCTGTCACCTGTAAGGTGCTAGACAAATTTAATCCCCTTAAATTCTGTGACTAGAACCTATAAGAAAAGGTGAATTGTTGTTTCGTAGATTTTCATAAAGAAGTAGCAATAGGGCATGACAGGTGAATTTGGACAAGTCACTTTATCCCAACGCATCCATTTCCTCTTCTGTGAAATACTACTACTTTATAGTATTTCTTGACCTCAATTAAGCAAGCTATGCAAAAAGCCCAGCCCTGTGTCTGGCATACAGTAAGTGCTCAGGTGTTTACTGCTGTTGTATTCTCGTAATTTAGTTTGAAAGCTGTGAGTCAGCAACTTTCCAGGAAAAGATGGTTTCAGCCAGGGTATGTTCCTAGGACCCACCCTAAATTTAGTCTCTCCTATTAGAGTAGTTTGAAGTTGAACTTGGCTGAAAACTATAAGAAAGTCTGGGTTGGGGGAAGCCTTTGTTGCTTTTAATTTCTTGAGATCTCTTCTTGACCTAACTGTTCAGTGCTTACCACTTGCCACGCATTCTCCAGCACTGTTTCTGTGTAACTGACTAATGTTTGCCTCACAGTAAAATGATTCCCTCTGGGATCCCTGGGGGAGAGGATGTTGCACGTAGCAAGTTGCAATGCTGTTGATCTCCGAGACCCTTCCAATGCTCCAAAGAGTAAAGTGATGAGCAAGGCATATCTAGCCAGCAGGAAATATCCTTCATACAAAATCTTTAATTTCTAAAACCTGTGGCTTCACCTTGACAGAGCTCTTCTGTTTGGTTTAGATGGGGGAAATCCAGCTAGAAGAGTCCTTCCCGACCCTCGGTCTGCCCAGGCAGAGGACATACTCTCTGACCACCAGCTTATGTTGTATCTAGCAGGCCACCTTCACTTAGGCTTTGTGCACCAACATTAAAAGGGCAGTCATTTCTCAAAATTGTCTGGGAAATGATTAACTTGCTTCCTTTGATCCTTTCTGCTTTGTGCGAGGACAGTCAAGTAGCAGGGGTGGAGACTGTGTTCTGTTATTTCCAACAGTGCTAAGTAAACAGTGGGAAAAATTCTGCTGCTAGAGAGGTACAACTCTATTTGAGGGGTTGAGGGCGTGTGTGTGTGTGTGTGTGTGTGTGTGTGTGTGTGTCCTTCTGTAAACATAGAGCTATTGAGTATAAAAATATAACCATTTCCTCTAAATTTTCTTGCCCCTGTTTTTTTTTATAGGTCTGAATTTCCTGCTGCTAGTCACAAAAATGCTTTTTATCTTTAATTTTTTGTTTTCCCCACTCCCAACCCCGGCATTGATCTGCATCCTGACATTTGGAGCTGCCATCTTCCTGTGGCTGATCACCAGACCTCAACCCATCTTACCTCTTCTGGACCTGAACAAACAGTCTGTGGGAATTGAGGTAATTTACCAGTCATTCTTTCAGTTTGCAAACCTTCATCAAACTCAAACTGTAATTTTAAACCTAGGGATAACTCATGAAGGGGATTGGGTGTGGCACGGGAAAGTAAAGCTTTCATGTTACCAATCAATAGGCAATATACAAATTTAAACTTCTATTGCTGGCACATTTTCTTTTGTATGATGTCAGTAATCTAGATTGGAGTTGGCAAACTATAGCCACGAACAAAATCCATCTTTTTTTTTTTTTTAATTTGAGACAGAGTTTCACTCTTGTTGTCTAGGCTGGAGTGCAGTGGGGGAACTTCAGTGCAGTGGTGCAACCTCAGCTCACTGCAATCCCCGCCTTCCAGTTTCAAGTGATTCTCCTCCCTCAGCCTTCTGAATAGCTGGGATTACAGGAGCCTGCCACCATGACTGGATAATTTTTGTATTTCAGTAGAGATGGGGTTTCACCATGTTGGATCAGGCTGGTCTCGAACTCCTGACCTCCTGACCCACCTGCCTCAGCCTCCCAAAGTGCTGGGATTACAGACATGAGCCACTGCACCCAGCCCAAAATTCTTTCTTTATGCAACTGCAAGTTAAGAATGGTTTTTACTTTTTTTAAGGGATGAGTTACAAAAAATGAGATAGCCAACACTTTAGGCTTTGTTCCACAAAGCCTAAAATGGAACAAAGCCTAAAGTGTTTGCTATCTAACTCTCTACAGAAGTATTTTGACAACCCATGATCCAAATAATAGTGTCAGTACATTGGGGACAGGAGAACATTTTCATCAAGACACCCAGTGACTGAGAACGATTAAGTCATTTCCTGTAGTTAAATTCTAGCTTTTAGTTAAATTTATTTTGCTTAAAAGTATAAAAATTGAACTGGGCTCACTCTCCTGGCTTTCTTCAAATTCCCCAGCTTCCTGTATCTGTGAGCAAATTGAAAGCTCCAAAGATGTTCTCTTCATTTCTCCTGCCCTCTGCTCCCATGAATGTCTTCATCTATTTCCATCTTCTACCCTCTTCGGAGAAAAAAAGGATTCCTGTTCCTTCACGAGGCTAACTTCTTCTGTTCTTTTTACAGTCTTCTTCCTCCAGGATAGAAGAAATCTTACCCCAAGCTACCTCTCCTCTCCAGCTCCTCTCCCACCTGTTAGTACATCTGCATGCTCCATGTATGTCTTCACTGACATCTTCCTGTCCTGCTGCATTCCACCACCTCTGCTCACTCCTCTCCTTTCCCACCAGAGTTCTTTGAGGCTAGTTTGCTTGTTCATTTCCTCTTCTGAAATTCAACCCTTTACCATTGATCTGAGCTTTTAGTGCTGCCATCTCCTCCAAAGTGCTCTGAATCACTCATAACCTAACCTAAATTCAATGACTTCTCTTTCAGCTTTCCTCTCAATTGACTTGAGACTTCCTCCTTGAAACTCCTCCTTTTGACTTTCATAATATGTTTCAATAAGATTTCTTCCTAATTTCAAGACAGTCTTTCTTTGTCACTTGGGTTCTTTCTTCTCATTCTAGGGTTTGATTCTCAGCGTCTCTTGATTCCTCTGAAGCAGGGGTTGGCAAACATATGGTGTAAAGGCCAGGCAGTCAATGTATGGAATTTGGAGACCACATGAGCTCTTTGGCAGCTGCTCAATGCTGCTGTTAGAGAATGAATACAGTATCAGACAACATGTAAACACATGAGTGTGACTGTGTTCTGATAAAACTTTACTCATAAAGGCAGGTGGTAGGCCGGATTCAGCCTTCAGATTATAGTCTGCCAAACCCTTATCTAAATCTTCATAGCTAAGAAAATACCTCCTCTTTTATGACTTGAAAATGTGCCTAAATCTGTGATACTGAAATCTGATTTTCTACTCTTTCAGTGATGCTTAAGTAACTTAAGCTCTCCATATCTCTCTCTTTATGCATATTTTCTCCCTTCACGCGAGCGCGCACACACACACACACCCCTCCTTTCCTATTCTATTTCAGTTAAATGTATCTCCTCTTACCCAATTGCCAAAGTGAAGAATCTGGAACATCTTGGATTCTTCCTGCTTCCTTGAACCAGACACATAAACAGACAAAAAGACCTTGTCTTCTCGACAAGGAACCTTATTTTTGCTATTTTTTGTCTTAATGTGATAGCCCATGGAAAATTTTTCTGATGTCCTAGACTAAGTCAGATCTCTTGTTACAGCTTTGTGTGTTTCCCTGTACTTTTATAGCTCTCACTTTGGAAAGTAATTTATATTCTTGAATGCTTATTTAATTGTTGCCTGTTCTTCTCTAGACGAAATGTCATGAGGGTTGGACCATTGGACCATACCTGGAGCGCCTACTGTAGCTCCAGGATCCAGCCCAGAGCCTGATCCTACGGTTCCAGCTGACCTTTCTAGATGGATTCCTAGCTATTACCTTTTCCTTGAATACACCGTCTTCTAGCTGCCCACCCAAGTCTGCGCTGCGTTTTTTTACCTCCATGCCTTTGCTCAGGCTGTTCCTCCACTCTGGAATTTTCTTTTTTCTCCTCTACCCTGCCCAAATCATATATTTTTGCCAAATACCTATCTGTCTTCGAAGCCTGTATTGAAATACCATTTCTTCTCTGCAATCTTTCTGCTTAATACAGAACGGGTTGCTTCATTCCCTCCACCACCAATCCATTTCCTCTAAATTCATTATAGCATGTACATCATGGTATTATATTTGCATTTTTCCTTATTACCTACTCATACTCCAACAACCCTGGTGTGTGAGGTGCAGCTGTTTTGTCTTAACTCACATCTACAGTATTTACAGAGTACCTAGGACACATAGTATGCAATCAGTAGAAGTTTAAACTCAATATGATAAAAAAAGATATAAAACTATCCATATCATCTCTCCTCATATACAGACACAAATGGATGCCAGGAGGGTTACCAAAAACATAATGGTGGCAATCTCTGGGTGGGATTACAGATCGACTATATGACTTTATTTTTCTCTTTTCTTTTCTTTTTTTTTAGGCTGGAGTAGAGTGATGTGATCTCGGTTCACTGCAACCTCCACCTCCTAGGTTCAAACAATTCCCCTGTCTCAGCCTCCCAAGTAGCTGGGACTACAGGCACCTGCTACTATGCCCGGCTAATTTTTGTATTTTTTAGTAGAGACAGGGTTTCACCTTGTTGGTCAGTCTGGTCTCAAACTCCTGACCTCAAGTGATCCACCTCCCTCATCCTCCCAAAGTGTTGGGATTACAGGCTTGAGCCACCACGCCCTGCCACTTTTCTGTTTTCTAAAGTGTCTATGATGTGAACATACTATGATTTGGGTATTTCTAAAAATCAGCTGAATAGCAAAGAGAACATTCCTGTGACCTCAAAATCAGCATTTATACTCTCTTTAATGCAACTCAAAAAGGTTTTGGAAAGAGTGCGGGGAGACTTTTACTTGGCCTAAACTTGGTCTTGTGCCTTAGGGAGGAGCGCGGAAGGGTGCGTCCCAGAAGAACAATGACCTAATAAGTTACTACTTCTCAGATGCCAAGACTATGTATGAGGCTTTCCAAAGAGGACTCGCTGTGTCTGGTAAGCCTAATGGTCTGTCCTTGCCTGAAGAAGACAAGGTGGGGCCTGTTGCACATCTCTCCTTCTCTGCCTCACCTCTAAAACCCCAGCTATTTTAGAAGCAGTGATTTAAGTAGAATCACAACATACAAAATAGAGGAGACATTAGAACGCAGTATCAGGATGGATGCTGGAACCAGTGGCAGACACCAGGTTTGAAATCTGGTTCTTCCATTTTCAGCTTCATAACCTTATGCAAGCCACTTTGCCTCTCTGAATCTGTTTCTCAACACAAGAAGAACGTCCCTGCCAAAATTGCTGTTAAAGTGTTGAGATAATAATGCAAGACAGTATCTTGGGTAACTCACTAGTATGTGGTGAGTTTGTTTGGAAATGTGCCTTTCATTAATGTAATTCCCTGCATGTACAGATAGACAATCTGAGCCAGGACCAGCAGTCTAGGACTCCTGATGTCTTACTTTGTCCTTGACTCTGATACCATCCTACTGGCCCATGTTACCACTTCTTTGGACTTTTTTAGTGGCAAACACCACCAAATGGGCTTTGCCATGTTCATTTGGAATACATCAAGCCTTAATATTTATATCTTATATCATTTAACATAATGGCTGGCACACACACGTTTACTTTTAAAAGCAACTGGTTTATAGCTCTTTCTGTGCCTTTGGTCTTTTGGATGACATTCTGGCCATGTAACTTTCATCCCTCCCTTCTCTTCTGCATGTTAACTAAGACTAAGCAGATATTAATAGCCAACTCCCGTCAAGTGTTAACTATGCATAGCTACTGCACCTGTATTACTTAATCTTCCCTAAACCATAGAGATTAGTTACTATCACTGCCATTTTTAAAGATAAGGACACAGACTCAGAACTTCAAGACCATTACCAAGGTCACAGAACAAGAAAATGTCAGAGCTGACAGGGAAATCTAAGTGTGTCTGTTTGGCTAGATTGTTCTATTTTAGGTTACTTCTTAAATGTTTTATAGAAGTAGTTATTCCTCCAGACAATGAAAGATTTATTGTAAAGAAAACGTCTGTCTGAAGACTCCACCGGGGCCTGTACTTAGTATATCTGGCTCCAAGTCAGCATTTACTTACAGACTTCATGCAAATAACAAATAAAAACAAAGCAAACATTACTTTCTTGTACTCTGGCAATTCAAGATAGTATATGTCTAATACTTTGTGTATTATTATATTTATGTATTATGTACTATACTTTATGTATTAGTGTATTATACTAATACAGAATAATTTCCTTTGGGATTTTTTTTTTTTTTTTTTTTTTTTTTGAGAGACAGAATCTTGCTCTGTCACCCAGGCTGGAGTGCAGTGGTGTGAACGAATACAGCTCACTACAACCTCAAACTCTTGGTCAGCTTCCCAAGTAGCTAGAACTACAAGCATATAGTCCATACCTGGCTAATTTTTAAATTTTTTGTAGAGATAAGGTCTCACTATGTTGCCCAGGCTAGTCTCAAACTGGCTTCAAGAGATACCCTGCTCCCCGACTCCAGCCTCCCAAAGCACTGGGATTACAGGAGTGAGCCCCTATGCGCAACCCTAGTGGTTTTCTGTTTTTAGAGGTTTTCTTTATTGATCATGGTTGATATTGTGACTAAAACAAGCCACTTAGCATGCGATAGATGGCACATGAGAACATAATTTAGGATTTTTTTCAATACTAAATCCTAAAGCGATACTGTTAAAATGGCTTCTCACGGAAGCAGGAGAAATCTGGTGTGGCTGCTTAATGATAGCAGGGCGTGGTGGTGGGTGCCTGTAATCCCAGCTACGTGGAAGGCTGAGGCAGGAGAATTGCTTGAACTTGAGAAGCGGAGGTTGCAGTGAGCCATTGTGCCACTGCACTCCAGCCAGGGTGACAGAGAGAGACTCCGTCTCAAAAAAAAAGAAAAAGGACACTTCAGGTCCTGGGGTTGAATACATTATGTTTAGCTAATAGTTTGTTTATCTTGAGAATCACTTGGGGCTATTATTTAAAATTGTGTCTTCTAGCTCCACCTTAGTTTCACTGAATTAAATTTCCAGATAATGAAACCTAAAAATCCTCAGGAAGCTTTGTATTTTTAGCAAAGCTTCCAGGGGATTCTGTACACCAGAGTTGGAATTCTACTTAGCATAGAGTGGCAACTTTGCCGAGAAGTTGTTACTGGATGGGCTTTTTGTAGCTGGCCACAGCTTAGAACAGAACAGGTCTGAGTTGACTGCGTTAATGAAAGGCTAGGCTGTTGCCCGAGCAGACGTTTGGCTATAGGCTGAAGCTGATCAGGTCACAGAGTTTAATGAAACCTGAGTTGTTGCCCCTTTGGCCAATTATTAGACTTGTTCCTTAGACACCAGCCTCTGCTAGCATTTTTGTCAATCAACAGGTAATGCAGTATAATTTTTTTCTTTCTCTTTCCTTCTTCTTCTTTCTTTCTTTTTCTCTTTTTCAGACAGGTCCTCACTCTTTTGTCCAGGCTGGAGTGCAGTGGCATGATCTAAGCTCCCTGCAACCTTCACCTCCCGGGCTTAAGCCATCCTCCCGCCTCAGTTCCCCAAGTAGCTGGGACTACAGCCTCATGCTATCACCTATGGCTAATTTTTATAGTTTTTGTAGAGATGGAGTTTCGCCATGTTGGCCAGGCTAGTGTTGAACTCTTGCGCTCAAGTGATCTGCCAACCTATGCCTCCCAAAGTTCTGGGGTTACAAGCATCAGCCACTGTGCCCAGCCCCCAGTATACTTTCTCAGACATTCATCAGCTTACCACTTGCTGAGCGAGCTTGACCAAGCTGTCTCAGTTCTTCACAATTCTTAGTACAATGTGAATGGTAATAGCTGGGAAGACGAGTTAATGTGGCTGGCATGGTGTAAGCATTCAATAAATGGTAGCTATCATTAGTGATTAATGTTAGTACAAGTGATCTCATTGGTAGACCACCCAAGGCACACACCATGGGGGAGCAGGTGGCTTCCACTATCTGACAAAGCCATGCTTCAGGGAAAGTTAGTCTGAAACGTGACTCCTTAGGCTTTCATGCAGCCGTTTTAATTGGAAGCAAGAGAACTAATGTTTCCTGTACACAGCCTCCTCATTCATTTTTATATCTCTTTAATCAGAGTGGCTATCTCTTCCCTGCTTTTCTTCCTTTTTCCTCCATCACTTAGTCTAGATGTTCACTGACTTGCCTCTGAATTCCTAGTAACTCTCCAAATACTTCCCTTTGGCAAGACCTGAATTCCTCTTAGCAATTTGGCTAGATCCTCTCTATCAATTTTCCTTCCCTTCTGCTTGTCTACTTAAAACAGCCTCCTTCTGGCTTAGACGTGAGGGCTTCTCAGCCCCTTAATGTGTTCTTCAGCCTAATGCCACTACTTCCTTGGCTTGGCTTTCAAAGCTGAGATGACCATTTACTCCTGTGAATGCATGTTCCCAAACTTATTTTAAGTAAGGCTGAGTAGTTTAGGTGTTCAGAAGTTTAATTCTTCTATTGTCAAATGTGTGTGTGCACCTGTGTGTGTGTTTCCGTGTTTTTTACAAGCCTTGATATCTTAGATGATACTCTTATACAAATGGGCAAAGTACGTGAACAAATTAGTCATGAGAGTAAATAAAACCTAACAAGGAAAAAGGTCCCACTTTACTAGCTGTTAAGAAACTTAGACTACATAATAACTTTTCAAATCTATCAAACCTGAAGGTAATTTTTAAAGACACTGTTTGGTGGTCTATGAGAGTGTGATACAACTAGATGTAGCAGGAGAAAAGTGAATGGTCACATCTGCTCAAGCAAGCAGTGTGGTGCTATGTATCAAAAGCCTTACTGTCCCAGGCCCCCATTTCCTTCCCTTATTACATTTTAGGGTTTCTATTCTAAGGAAGTGTTCTAAATTTAAAATGACCAATTGGAAAATACTTAGCATAATTAAAGGTGTCAGACTTGAAAGCAATCTAAACACCCGTGATGAAATAAAGTCCACTGTAATAGAACCCCCCACAACTGGCCATTGAAACCACTACAGAGAAGAAATAATGACATGAAAATACTTACATCACATTGGGAGAAGAAGCAAGGTACCAAAGTATTATATTGATTCTAAACACGAGGAATGACTCTAACTGCAAAACTATGCAAAAGAGCCATGGAATAATCTGTCAGTGTAATCATGGTATTTGGGTGATGAGACTGATGATTCATATTTCAATTTTTTATATTTTTATGGGCATGCTTTTTATTGTTTAAGCCAAGATTTTTCAATACAGGCTGTTTGTGTCTGCTTGGTCACGTTTTGTGGGTTAGTCCCACATGGAATGTGGGACTTCAGCTTTCTCTGAATGTCTACATCACCATGGAGGTCACATATTCAACACTGAACCAGTCTCGTTTTGTATAGCTTCCTAAATGTTTCAAGTATAGTTTATAAGACTCTTCATCTTTGAGAACCGAGTGCTTTCTGGCTTTGAATTTCCTGGACATATAAGAGAAACTCAGATCCTTGTTTGATTTATCCTTTGTGTCTTGCCCCTTTTTAAACTCCTTTTAGCTTCTCTGGTCCAGAGAATTTGCAGCTGGAGTTGATTTTCTTTTAATGTTATGTTTTTAGACAATGGGCCCTGCTTGGGATACAGAAAACCAAACCAGCCCTACAGATGGCTATCCTACAAACAGGTAAGTTGAGTCCAGTTTTAGACAGATTCTTTCTAATGTAGTATTCTAAACTACAGGATATTATATTGGTCAGTTTTGGATCTTGACCTCTTCTCTCCTTTCTCTCTCTCTCTCACCCCATCTCTCTTTTTTGTAGGTGTCTGATAGAGCGGAGTACCTGGGTTCCTATCTCTTGCATAAAGGACATAAACCATCACCGGATCAATTTGTTGGCATCTTTGCTCAGAATAGGCCAGAGGTAACTATGATGAAGCTACCTAAAGGAAATGAGTCAGGGTTAAGCTTAAAAACTTCAACTGCTATTCCCAGTCCAGCATTCTAGACACTTGTTAATGCCTTACCAAAGCTATTTTTACATTTTTCTAATGCTTATTCTACTTGTAAGAGTTCCAACTCAGAACCTGCCTTATTTCTGGTGAAGTGTCTAGGTGTTCGGACTTCTCTTTTTTCTCAGTCTCTCATGGGTCATTTGAAGTCAGTCTGATTGATACACGAGGAAGACAACAAAGCTAGGAGGGACCACCAAATGAGATATTGAAGATATTGTGGAAAGGATGTATTCGTATTATACCTGAAACTTGCAATTTGTATTTGAACTAGTAAAATCAGCCTCTCACTGCTATGGAGTCTGGCCATAGCCATGTTTCCACAGTGAGTTGGAAGCAGATTTTAGACAGTAAGATGATAGAACAAGCTTATGTCCAAGTTTCAATTAAGTCAGGCCCATTATCTCCAGAGGAAGTCTTTTTATGCTTCATATGCTCACTAGCAATGCAGTATATGATACATATAACAGACAGAATATGTGTTAATCAACTGTCTGTGTTATCAGTAAGGCTTCCAGTCAACAGAAGGCATTAGTAGTTACATTTTGAGGGAGTTAAGTTACATGTGGATCTTACTGCAAGTTCACAAATTGCAAGTCTCAGTTCTAATGCTGATACAAATACAAAACGATTCATCTATATTTTTAGGTGAATCTACATACTCCATTCTTATCACACTCAACCATAGTTGAAAATAGAATAAAAAGTTTTCCTTGACTCTAATTTAGGAACTTAACACCAAATCTGATACAGTTAACCCTTGAACAACATGGGGGTTAGGACCACAAATGCCTATTCACTACAAAGATTCACATAAAGCTTAACTCCCTCAAAACTTAACTACTGACAGCCTTCCTTGCTGACAATATAGAGAGTTGATTAATGTACTTTTTATGTTATATATATTGTATAGTGCATTCTTACAGTAAGCTAGAGAAATGAAAATGCCATCGAGAAAACGATAAGAGAAAATGTATGTACTATTCAAAGTGGAAATGGATCATTATAAAGGCCTTCATCCAAGTCATTTTACCTTGAGTAGGTTGAGGAGGAGGACAAGGAGAGATTGGTCTTGCTGTCTCAGACCTGGCAGAGGTGAAAGAGGTAGAGGAGGTGGAAAAGGAGGCAGGAGGTATGGGCACCCTCGATGTAACTTTTATTAAAAATAATCCGCAAGCAGACCTCATAGTTCAAACCCATGTGTCCAAGGATCAACTGTATGTTAGTCTGCTCTTACTGCCATAATCTAATACAGAGACCACGTGGTTTTAGCAACAGAAATTTATTTTCTCACAGTTCTGGAGTCTAGGAGTCCAAGATCAGATTGTCAGCAGGCTTAGCTCCTTCTGAGGTCTCTCTCCTTGACTTGTGGACAGTCACTTTTTTGTTTTGGCTTCACATGGCCTTTTCTCTGTGCACGTGTATCCCTCATGTCCCTTCTTCTTCACTGAAGGAAGGGATTAGGACCCCACCCTTATGACTTTGTTTAACCGTAATTACTTCTTCAAAGCCCTGTCTCATATACTGTCACATTGGGGGTGAGGGTTTCAACATGAATTTGGGTTGGGCCAGAGGAGGGGAGACGGAGACAGGATTGAGTCCATAACACCTAACTGCCATGTAAGGTTCATCACTAACAGATTCCTACTTACCTTTCCAGTTTTGTTTCCTGGAGTCTTCAAGCTTGCTGACATGTTTATGCACAATGATGTCAGGCTATCTGCATCAGTTCATTATCACACTGCTGTGAAGAAATACCTGAGACTGGGTGGTTTATAAAGGAAAGGGGTTTAGTTGACTCACAGTTCCACAGGGCTGGGGAGGCAGAAGGGAAAGCAAGCATGTCCTTTTTCATATGGCGGCAGTAAAGAAAAAAATGAGAGCAAAGCAGGTGGAAAGCCCCTTGTAAAATCAGATCTCATGAGAACTCCCTCACTGTCATGAGAACAGTGTATTCGTCTGTTTTAATGCTGTTGATAAAGACATACCCAAGACTGGGAAGAAAAAGAGGTTTAATTGGACTTACAGTTCCATATGGCTGGAGAGGCTTCAGAATCATGACAGGAGGCAAAAGGCGCTTCTTATAGCACAGCAACAAGAGAAATGAGGAAGAAGAAAAAGTGGAAATCCCAATAAACCCATCAAATCTCGCTAGACTTATTCACTATCATGAGAATTGCATGGGAAAGACTGGTTCCCATGATTCAATTACCTCCCCTGGGTCCTTCCCACAACACGTGGGAATTCTGGGAGATACACTTCAAGTTGAGATTTGAATGGGTACACACCAAACCATATCAAACAGTATGAGGGTAACCACCCCCATGATTCAATTACCTCCCACCAGGTACCTCCCGCAACATGTGGGGATTATGGGAACTGCAATTCCAGATGAAATCTGAATGGGGACACAGCCAAACCATATCACTATTCTTTGTTCATTCACTTCCTTCTTTAAATCTACCTCTACCCCCATAATCAAATCTTGCTATTCCTCTAAAGCTCTGCCCGGTTTTCATCACTTTCCCACAAGCAGTCCCAAATAGCCTTTGCCTCACCCTTGAGAGTGATTTTTGCCACCCCAAGGCTCTTAGTGCCTTCCATACCCCTTAGGGATGGAACTTATCACACTCGGCCTTTGTATTCCAGTCTACCTCTGTACTGCAGTTGTCTCTGTGACTCTCTCATCTCCCTTATTTAAATGTACTTTATAGAAGTATTAGCAACTATTTTTATGGCCCCACAGTGATTTTTTTTTTTAACGTAAAAGTCAACAAATAAGTAATCCCAGCATTTGGGGAGGCCCAGGCAGGCAGATCAATTGAGCCTAGGAGTTTTATACCAGACTGGGAAATATGGTGAAACATCCGTCTCTATAAAAAAATACAAAAATTAGCTGGGAGTAGTGACATGTACCTATAGTTCCACCTACTTGGGAGGCTGAAGTAAGAGGATCACTTGATCCTGGAAGGTTAAAGCTACAGTGAGCTATGATCACACCACTGCACTCCAGCCTGGGGGGCAGAGTGAGACACTGTCTCAAAAAATCACAAAACAAGACAAAAAGCCAGATAGTATTTGTTGGCTGAATGACTGAACTGATAATCTTCAATGTGCCCTCCAGTCCTTACTTAAACTTCTCTCTATACAGTGGATCATGTCCGAATTGGCTTGTTACACATACTCCATGGTAGCCGTACCTCTGTATGACACCTTGGGAGCAGAAGCCATCATATATATTGTCAACAAGGGTAAAACTTTGCTATTACATTACAACTTGATTCTTTCTCAATGCTGAGTATTTCTTCAATTTCTGCTTTTTTTTTTCTTTTTGTTTAAGCAAACTTGAAATGCTGTAGTCAGAAAATGTTCATCTCTTTCTAGTTTGAACACACTGGATAAAAGCCCATAGCATGGCCTTAATTGATTAAATCACAGCAAAGCTACAGATTTAATTTCCTGCCTTTTATATCCAGTCAGTAGAATTAATCAGCATGTACCAATGTCCATGATGAGTCTGCAGAAAACAATTGTCATTGTTAGAGAAACAAGTCCAAAGTTGATGGGCAAGTAACAGCCCTTTCACATACCTAATGTGTTACTTTCTGTCATGGGACTAGATAGAAAGTAGGTCCTTTTACACAGTAAACATCATTTGAAACTTTATGTAAATATGTATAAAAGCAAATGCTAAACTTCAGAATTATAAAGTACTTGTTAGCTAAACATCTTATTTGCCCCATCCTTTTCTTCTATTCCCTACTCTCTTCCTCAAAATAAAACAAGTTGATAGAACCACACCTCAGTAACCTGTTTAGGTTGTCTGAATGACTTCTTAAGCAGAAGGAATTTTGTGGTTCCTCTAGAAACTGTAGAATATGCTGGCAGCATGCAAAAAAATGACATGCTTCTGTTTCAGTGAAGTTTATTTATCATCAGTGGAATGTTTCAGTTTGTACATTATAAATCTGATTTGCAGGTATAATCTCCTTTGGATACCCGTTAGCTTTGAAAATTTTTAAAACCTCTTCCTCCTTGCAAGGCAATCAGGTACTTAGCAGAGCAGGAGAATGACCTCTCGTTCTGTTTTGGCTTTCAGCTGATATTGCCACGGTGATCTGTGACACACCCCAAAAGGCATCCGTTCTGATAGAGAATGTAGAGAAAGGCTTAACCCCAGGCCTGAAGGTGGTCATCCTTATGGACCCCTTTGATGATGACCTGAAGCAAAGAGGGGAGAAGAGTGGAATTGAGATCTTATCCCTGTTTGATGCTGAGGTATGGGTCTGAAATTGAGCTTGCAGCTCCAATGCTGGTCCAACACCATGGGCAACTTGCAAGATATCTTCACAAGACGATAGCGCTCTTGTTCTCCAGGGGTGACACCTGAGGAGTAAATTGGACTCATGTTGTGAAGCTCTAAGAATAATTTCCACAAGAAAACTTTGAAACTCATGCCAGAAGAGGACAAAGTTCTGTGGCTGGCTGCACGGACTTCTAAGTGGAGAATGTATTCATAGGAGTTTAGTAATAGTTAAAGGATGTGGCTCCTGGAGCCAGACCGCCTGGGTTCACATGCCAGCTCCACATCTGTTAGTTAGGCAACCTTGGGCAATCTCTTCTTCTTCCTTTCTCCAGTCCATAAAATGGTGATAAAATAATCCCTACCTCACAAAGTTCTTGTAAAGAGATTAATTCATTTATGTAAAATTATCAGGACAGTGATGGGTAGGCAATAAGCTCTGAAATGTTAGCTATTCATTTCATTCAAAAAAATTTAGTTATGGTCCTATCCTAGATGACTGTAACTTTTGAGTACGATGGGAAGTTTGAACATGCATCTGCCCTCTGTAGGTAGATGATATTCTAGAAAAATTGTACGCTCTTCCCTGGGGCTTCCGTTGTTCCTGAATGTTGGCTTCTGGTCCTGATCCAGGTTGGAATTTTGCTCATATTTCCATAGAGATGTTCTCACGGGAAAGGGAGGGAGAGGGCCACATTTATCATAGTATGTCCACCTCAAACTTTCTTTCTTGATTTTCTATTCATATAGAACCTAGGCAAAGAGAACTTCAGGAAACCTGTGGTAAGTTTTCTTCTGCCTGCATTTGAGCCTTGTCAGTCAACTCTCAAAGTTCACGGTAGAATAAGCCCTTGTGCTTCCTCTTCCAGCCTCCTAACCCAGAAGACCTGGGCATCATCTGCTTTACCAGTGGGACCACAGGTCAGTGCCCGTGAAGCTGAACCTTAGATATTGTCAGTCAAGAATATGGCTTGAGTTCTCGACCATGGGTAGGCTGGTAAGTATTTCCTCCAAAGAACCCTATCCTTAGGGACTCACAACCTAAGGCTTCTCAGTGTGAATTCCCAAATGGAAAAACATAAACGTAAGTAAATAAACTTCTTTACTACACTGAGAAGTGTTTACATTCAATAGATTTCAGGGGTCTTAAAGATGACATCAGAAAGTCAGCTTTCCCCCACATCCACCCCACCACTCTCTTGATTTGACACCACTGGAATAGTTTCACTCAATCGAGATAACTCAGTGATAGTTCCCCATAGAGGGTTTCAACCCCACCCTATATCCACCCATCTGTTGGAATGCTTAATACTTTTTAATGTGGTCCATCATGGTCTACAGTTATATTCATTGTAGTATGCCCAGTTTATACGGTTTATAACCATATTACTAGATAATATTGGTAGATCTAGAATTCCAAACATAAAAGCAGCACAAGGTGTGGGGCAGAGGGAGAGGGAGGGTTAACCTGAATTTTTCTTTGCAACTGTGCATCTGTCTGAAATCATGGCTGTGCCCTGTATAGTAGCAGAAGACCAACGATGCAGTAGGATCTCGGGGGGCATTAATTATTCCTAAACAGAGGCATGTACCGTCAAAAAGATGCAGTGACAGGAAATACTCTTAGCCTTCTCAAATAGAACCAATGGAATCTAGTTTCTTTCAAGGCCAAAGGCTACCTATTAACTACATAAAGTATCTTTCTCACCACCTCTTAATTCCTACAGGTGACCCCAAAGGAGCTATGATAACCCATCAAAATATTGTTTCAAATGCTGCTGCCGTTCTCAAATGTGTGGAGGTCAGTGATCAGTTGAAAAAGAGGCTCTCATTAAAATGGAAATCTGTCATAAGATTTTTATTTTTGAAGTTAGAACAGGCAGACACTTACACACACACACACACACACACACACGGGTTAAAGGCCTGAGTGTGGACAAACGCCAACGTGTTCTTTGTCTAGAGGACTGTACATTTTCAAGCCTTGGTCTCTTAGGATCACCGCAAATTTCTACACCATATGCAGTTCAAGGCATCTCAGATAGACCTGTACAATGGTCTGTGGTAGTTCTCGGAGAAGGTAGTTTTGAAATCTCCTTTGGAAATGAAAGTTGGCATTAATACAGTGTTGCCTCTCTTTCTTCCCTGATCTACATAGCATGCTCTTGAGGTCACTCCCAACGATGTGACCATATCCTACCTCCCTCTGGCTCATATGTTTGAGAGAGTTGTACAGGTAAGTGTTCTCTCTTCCTAGCAGGTATGTGGCAATGGGGTCCTGACTTGCTATCACATGTGAATTCCGAAGGCAGCTACACAGCACCTATCCTCCTTTCTCTGATGTGAGAGGCACAGGCAAGGAGTTGGCTCATGGGAGCCCCAGTCGTGGCATGACTCCTCACTTCCTGCAGAGCTTTCCTCTGCTGAATCTTCATGTGTCTGGGGAGGATTGTACTTACTCCTTCCTTCGTGGGGGTGCGTGAGTCCAGTGACATCACAGTTAGGGGTTTACTATCTGCCCTTAATTCTGAGCTGACATAAGACATTGTCTTCTTTTTAAATTTTATTTTGGTTAAAATTTTTGAAAAGATCTAGGATTAGAGAAAAGGAAGTTCCCCACAGAGGATCAGGGAAGGAGCATTTGATCCACATAAGGTGTGAGATGTCCCCCGTGGGGGTTTTTGCACCACATCTGAGTGTCTAAGGCGGTGTGGTCAGCATGGTGCGCACCGGAGGAGGTCTGCCATTCTGTGAGCAGACTCAGCTTTTCAAGCTATTTTGAGGCTGATTTGAGAACAGAGAGCAGTGTCAGCCTTTCAAAAACACAGGTAGTATGATTGGAAAGTCCTCTCTCTGCTCCCCGCTACCCTCAGATGCTTCTGCAACCAGCTCATGGTTGATGCCTACAATGTAAAAATGTAAGATTCAGTTCTTTGGGCTAAAGTGATGTTATCTGATTCATAAAAAATGGATCCTAAGAAACCTTAAGAAATATTGTAACATAATTTATGAAATTGGGCTGGTCTTACAACTGAAGGCAGGGTCTGCTTTAATTGGCAATGCTTCTTAGTTCCACATAATGAATGGTGTCTTACAAAGGATGATTATCTTAGACTGCCACACAGACCTGCGGTGGAGCCCGGTAGACCACACGGTCTCAATGTCTGTCTTATCTGTCATGCCACCGAAACGTAAATACATAAATGGGGGAAGGCTCTTAGAGTCCTGAATCGGGAGGGGGCGGCTATATAAGAAAAGTGTCTGTGTGCCTCAGCCCACTTCCTGAATTCCTTCCAAGACAGGACCCCCCTGAAGGGGTCGTTTGCCTCTCAGCTCTACAATTTGGATTTGTTTTCAGACTGCTATATACAGCTGTGGAGCCAGAGTTGGATTCTTCCAAGGGGATATTCGGTTGCTGCCTGATGACATGAAGACTTTGAAGCCCACAGTGTTTCCCACAGTGCCTCGACTCCTTAACAGGGTCTACGATAAGGTACTAACTTCCAGCTAGAGGGACTGTTTGTGACGTGGGCCTGCATGAAGGAACTCTATACTACTATAAGATGTACTCCACCTCTACCTCCACCCTCTACAAGTATCTACAGAAAGCCCTGTTTACAGGCCCAGCTATGAAAAGCCATTATAAATACAATCCCCCTGGGTATGGTGGCTCACACCTGTAATCCCAGCACTTTGGGAGGTAAAGGCCAGCGGATTGCCTGAGATCAGGAGTTCGAGACCAGCCTGGCCAACATCGTGAAACCCTATCTCTACTAAAAATACAAAAATTAGCTGGGCGTGATGGTGGGCGCCTGTGATCGCAACTACTTGGGAGGCTGAGGTATGAGAATTGCTTGAACCCAGGAGGTGGAGGTTGCAGTAAGCCAAGATCATACCACTGCACTCCAGCCTGGATATAAACAAATAAAAATAAAAATTAAAAATAAATTAGTACAATCCCCTTTTCCTTGGATAAGATGACTTGGATCTGATCTGGAGAAAGAGCTTGACTCAGAGACTTGGGGAGCCCCTCAGGGTTCAGCAGACGTCTTGGGCAGTTGTTCCCCTGCTGAGGTGCCAGGCCCTATGATACACAATTCAGGTGCATTCTCTCATTGAATCCTCACAAAAGCATAATAAATCATACTTACACCTCTTATTTCTAACTTATGATGAGGCAAATGAGCCTCAGAGGTTAAATAACCTGCCCAGAGTCACATCTAATAAAGGGTAGAGCAGAGTCAAGCTTTCACTAGTCATTTTAGCTGTCCTTGATGACCAACGCTGCTCTGTTTTTTACCAGAATGGTGATTTCTGTAATTCTGCCGTTCCTCTTGCATTCATTACCTGAGATTCTTCCATAAAACCTGATAAATATTTCCTTATTTCTCTTTATTTATCAATCTTCAGAAGAATGGATTTATGCCTCAGCAATCTTCAAAAGTAGCCGATAAGATTTTCCCTTTGTATTTTTAGGACTTCATAATTTTCAGCTTTGTCTTTTAAATTTCAGTCATTCTTTTTTTTTTTTGAGATGGAGTCCCACTTTGTCACCCAGGCTGGAGTGCAATGGCACGATCTTGGCTCACCGAAACCTCCACCTCCTGGGTTCAAGTGATCTCTTGCCTCAGCCCCCTGAGAACTGGGACTATAGTTGTATACCACCACACCTGGCTAATTTTTTAAATATATTTTTTAGTAGAGACAGGGTTTCACCATGTTGACCAGGCTGGTCTCGAACTCCTGACCTCAAGTGATCCACCTGCCTCAGCCTCCCAAAGTGTCAATCATTCTTCTTGCTGTTCTAATTACCTCAACTTGGCAGTTGAAAACCCTCATCAAGTTGCTTGTGTGTCCTTTTGATAATACCCATGTAGCCTCTGATAGCTTCCTTGGTTTCTGGCACAAGATATCTCAACCTTGTTTTGTATATTTCTCACTCAATTCTTAGATTGTCTGATTGCTTCAAAGAGCCATTGAAACTATTTGAACCCAGGCAATATAGTATCCAATGATTCTCGGTGTGGGATCCATGAGAAAGTAATGCATGACCATTCTTTACATGCCTTGGAACCTTCCCCTCCTCCCCAACCACCTCCAAGATTCTAACACTTCCTTTCACTCTTAGCACTCTCAGCAGATGCAAAAAGGGCTCCAGTGACAGGGCAGGCAGTGTTCTAGCAGAACTGAGAACAATTCCAACAGTTTCTTATCATGCTACGCAATTATTAGATTGTGTTGTTGTTATGGTTTTGTTCATGTTGTTGGACTTTTTTTGTTTTTCAGAGATATTTATTGTATAGTATAATACTTAATACACAGTTGACTTCTGGAATGTATTTTTATAATGAAGGACTTTATTAGCACAGGTCTCTAATACCAGCTCTTTGTCAGTGACTCATTGAGAGAGGCTGAGTCTTGTGAATGTTGAAGAAAGATAAATCTCTTTTAGTTGAGGGAGGTTTCAGGAATGACATGATGCAGGAAGCATTTGAGTGTGGATCTTGGAGAGAGATTATGACATATTGGCACAATGATAATGTTATAGGCATAAGAAGAAACATGTCCTAGAGCACAATTTGCATTAGAAGACAAAAAACATCACCCCTGCTTGGCTGGAGGCCCAAATATAGGAGTGTAAACATGGAAGATGGATGGAGAGGTATTCTTCAAATTTTGAACAAGAAAAAAGTCTTAAATTGCCTTGAATCTGACTCCAGTAGGGTGGGATCTTGAAAGCCAGATATGGTGTTCAGGACTGAATTTTGGAAATAAGGGGGTCTCTTTGAGCTGTAGGTGGGGAAGCTGTCCTTTGGCAGAAGTCTGATTAATGGAACCGTGAGGCCAGAGTCAGGGAGACCAGGGAAATCATGTGAGCTGGAAAAATGGTGTCAGAATTAAGCCCAAAGAGAATAAATCATTTTAGTAGGAAAGTAGGCAAGTCTGTTGGGTTTTGTATGGTGTGGCTAAAGGCACCTTGTATATTGGGAAGGGTGGGAATTATTCGAGTTCAGTTATAGAAGCATCACAGAGGGAGTGAGGAAGACATGATACTTGATTTAACAAATCTGATTCCTAGGCTGTACTTTGACCTACTAAATCAAAAGCCCTAGAGGTGGTGCCCATTGAGCTTTTTTTTTTAACTAGTACCCCCTCCCCCCACATGCCAAGTGACTGTGTAGGAGTCCCTCTTTATCTCAGTTGTCAAGTTGTTTTCCAAGGACTAAAAGTTGGGGCAGGAAGCGGGAGGACTGGAGCTCTGCATTCAGTTCACTTCTTTCTGAGCATGGCCATGATTCTCTGGGCTCATCAATATTCAGCAATGGAGTTCATGAGTGTGAGACCACTTCCTCATGAAGCTAGAACACACTGTTTCTTGCTCACTAATGGCCTTGGTGAGTATCTCCAATAGGTTTCCAACTAAAAGGTGCTATCACCCTACAGGTACAAAATGAAGCCAAGACACCCTTGAAGAAGTTCTTGTTGAATTTGGCTGTTGCCAGTAAATTCAAGGAAGTTCAAAAGGGTATCATCAGGCGTGACAGTTTGTGGGACAAGTTAATCTTTAAAAAGATCCAGGTAGGTTTGGCAGGTCCTGGATGGAGTCAGACAAATCTCTAGGCTGCCTTCTGACTCCACAGACCTTGCTTTTCCACTGCTGCTTGGGCGTCACTTTAACTGGAAAGCCTTTCAGACTTTGTGTCCACTACCTTTGGAAATCTTTCTTGTAGTACTTTATTACTAAAGGGAGTTGGTTTAAAAAAAAAAAAAAAAAAAAAAACAGGCTGAGTGTGGCGGTTCACACCCGTAATCCCAGCACTTTGAGAGGCCGAGGTGGGCAGATCACCTGAGGTCAGGAGTTTATGTATATTTGACTACCTAAAAACTTAACTACTTGTAGACTATTATTGACTAGAAGCCTCACCAATAATATAATTGATCAACACATATTTTGTATATGTACTATATACCATATTCTTACAATAAAATAAACTAGAAAAAGGAAAATTACCAGCCTGGCCAACATGGTGAAAACCTGTCTCTACTAAAATACGAAAAAGCCAGGCATGGTGGTGGGTGCCTCTAATTCCAGCTACATAGGAGGCTGAGGCAGGAGAATGACTTGAACATAGGAGGTAGAGGTTGCAGGGAGCCAAGATGGCACCACGGCACTCTAGACTGGGCAATAGGGCCAGACTCTATCTCAAAATATATATATATATATATATATATATATATATATATATTTTTTTTTTATTTAGGTTCTAGCATTCTCTCTTACTTTCTTAGGTGGTCTGCTGAGATTATAAGCAATTTGAGGGGCTGAAGAATACAAATTATTTGAGAAATATATGGCTTCTGGTCCCAGCTATGAATAGTGATGACAATAATAGCTAACATTTTAAGCGCTTTTCTACAATCCAGACTGTATCCTAAATGCTTTGTAAGTTAACGTGAGAATTGATGTTAGTTTAATTGTCACGACAACGCTGGGCGGGCTATGATACCCACTCCACAGTGGAGAAAAGTCTTAATACGTCTTCTGTTTCAACCGAACAGGCCAGCCTGGGCGGGAGGGTTCGCTTTGTGGTCACCGGAGCCGCCCCCATCTCTGCTCCAGTCATGACATTCTTCCGGGTAGCAATGGGATGTCAGGTAAGCCAAGCCTCTTCTTTGAAAATAGGCTATTTTACTTTTGTGCAGATAAGCTCACTGTCTAAATAAAAATGAAAACAACTAAAAGGTACCAAAATGAAAGTCACCTAAATTCTCAAAAGCCAGAGAAAATATACTTCTAATCATCTCTTCAGGCATCTGTGTGCAGAAACCTTCACATAAATGAAATCGGTGTTCATTAATAAATACTTGTTGGCCGGGCGCGGTGGCTCAAGCCTGTAATCCCAGCACTTTGGGAGGCCGAGGTAGGTGGATCACGAGGTCAAGAGATCAAGACCATCCTGGTCAACATGGTGAAACCCTGTCTCTACTAAAAATACAAAAAAAAAATGAGCTGGGCATGGTGGCGTGTGCCTGTAATCCCAGCTACTCGAGAGGCTGAGGCAGGAGAATTAATTGAACCCAGGAGGCAGAGGTTGCAGTGAGCCAGGATCGCGCCATTGCACTCTAGCCTGGGTAACAAGAGCGAAACTCCGTCTCAAAAATAAATAAATAAATAAATAGATAGATACTTGTTAACATTGCTCCTTGTCAATAAAGCTCAGCATCATCTTAATGACTTCAAAATAGGTTACTAAATGTCATTGACTCTTGAACAATGCAAGAGTTAGGATTGCTTACTCCCATGCAGTCGAAAATTTATGTATAACATTTGACTCCCCCAAAACCTAACTATTAGTAGATTACTATTGACTAGAAGCCTTACCAATAATATAATTGATCAACACATATTTTGTATATGTATTATATACCATATTCTTACAATAAAGTAAGCTAGAAAAAAGAAAATGTTATTTAAAAAATCATAAGGAAGAGAAAATATATGTACTATTCATTAGGTAGAAATGGGTCATCACAAAGGTCTTCATCCTCGCTGTCTTCATGTTGAGCAGGCTGAGGAGGAAGAGGAGGAGGAGGGCTTGGTCTTGCTCTCTCAGGGGCCACACAGACAGAAGAAAATCCACTTCAGGGGAGTTGTACAGTACAAACCCGTGTGGTGCAAGGGTCAACAGTACCCAAATAACTAATCTCCTGTTAATGGACACTTGAGTTGCTGATGATATTTTTCACTGTAATAATTAATCATTAATCTAGGATAAGTCCACGAAAGAAGGGATTATTGGGTCAAAGTGTGTGGCTGTGTGTGTATGTGTGTCTGTATGTGGGTCAAAGTGTGTGTGTGTGTGTGTGTATGTGTGTCTGTATGTGGGTCAAAATGTGTGGCTGTGTGTGTATGTGTGTCTGTATGTGGGTCAAAGTGTGTGTGTGTGTGTGTGTGTGTGTGTGTGTCTGTGTCTGTCTGTCTGTGTATGTGTAATAATGTATATTATCATACTTTCTTCCAGAAAGGTATTTTTTATATGTTTCTGCAAGTATACAGGACTTATTTGCCCATGCTCTTGCCAGTGACAGGCTTTATCAGTCATTTAAATTTTAGCCAATCATTTAGTCATTTAAATTTTAGGCCAGGCACGGTGGCTCACGCCTGTAATCCCAACACTCTGGGAGGTGAAGTGGGTGGATCACTTGGGGTCAGGATTTCAAGACTAGCCTAGCCAACATAGTGAAACCCCGTCTCTACTAAAAATCCAAAAAAATTAGCCTGGCGTGGTTGAGGGCACCTGTAATTCCAGCTACTCAGGAGACTGAGGCAGGAGAATCTCTTGAACCCAGGAGGTGGAGGTTGCAGTGAGTTGAGATTTCACCAGTACACTCTAGCCTGGGCGACAGAGTGAGACTCCGTGTCTCTCTCTATATATATGTATGTATTTTAGCCAATCAGATAAATGAAAAATCTTATGACAGTATTGTTTCTTTTATTTATGCCAAATACCTTTCTATTGCTTATTGACATGTATATTTCATCCATGACTTACTCTATTATTTCCTTACAGCAAAAGGAGGCAAAAGATAATCTGGTCTGTTTTTATATGTCTAAGAGTTCTTCACAGAGTAATACAGGTGGAGTAGCTCCCTATTGAAATGCTTGAGACTAGAAGTGTTTTGAATTTTGCATTTTTTTCCAGTTTCAGAATATTTGCATTATAACAATTGGGCATCCTGAATTTGAAAATCCAAAATCTGAAATGCTCCAAAGAGGATTTCCTTTGAACATCATGTTGGCGCTCAAAAGCTTTTGGATTTGGGGACATTTTGGATTTCAAACATTTGGATTAGAATATTCAAGCTATAATATTAACTTTTGTCCTGTTGAAAACATTTTTCCTCATTTCATCGTTTTTTCCCTGTGTATTGCCATATAAAATTTCCAATGTTTTTGTAGTCAAATTAAGTAATCTTTTCTATTTGTATGTTTTGAATTGCTTAGACAGGACTTCCTAACTCCCAATATTTCATAAGACTGTTTCACCCTTATTTTCTTATCATTTTCCATTTTTTCCCATTTAAGTCTCAGTTCCACCTGAAATTTGTCCAGGTGCTTGGCCATGGATATTGTCTCAATTTTCTCCCAGTTGGATAATTAGTTCATTCATTCAACCAACCTTGCAGAGCATGAACAAAACAGGCATAGACTTTTCCTTACAAGTCCCCTATCTGTGTAACCACAATAAAAAAAAAAAAAAACTCCAAATTGATGCCAAGGTCCTGTAGTCTTTCAAATTAGCATCCTCTTAGCCATTTTTAAGACTGTCCTTTCCTTCAGGCCCTAAAACCAATAGATCAGCAGGTCCTGTTGCTAACCCCCTCCCAGAGCTGTCTTCTCTAAGCCTTCCTCTCTATCCCAACTCTGCCTGTCACAGGCCACACCCTGCATTGTACAGCCCAGCCCTTCAGCTTGGTTCCTGACCCCAGCCTCTCTCCAATCAAGATTATTTTCTCTACCAGGGATTGACAAATTGCAGTACAGGCTAAAACTAGTCTGCAGCCAGTTTTTATTTTTAAAACATTCTTGAAATACAGCTATGTCCATCCATTTATATGTGTGGTCTACAGCTGCTTTAATGCTATGCTGGCAGAGTCAACCAGATGGCTCACAAAGCTGAATATATTTACTGTCTTGGTCTGTACAGATACAGTTTGCCACCTCTTATTTTATATTATAGTGGGAGCTGTTTTTCTTTAAAAATACTACTCCCCTTCTTCTGTTCCTTCAGTGATGCTCCATTACTCAGGGTCAAGTTCAATTGCTATTGGGTTGCACATCACTTAGTGAATAACTTACATGTACTTTGGTGTACTTCTGGACTCTTTTGGTTTCTGAGTGGCCAGAAGGCTTGGCAGTAAATACTTTGCAGCTCGAGTATGAGTTCAAGGTTTTGGTTATTTTTTCCTTCTTTTTTTTTTTTCCGAGACAGAGTGTCATTCTGTTGCTGAGGCTGGAGTGCAATGGCACAATTTCAGCTCACTGCAACCTCCACCTCCTGGGTTCAAGCAATTCTCTTGCCTCAGCCTCCCCGTACCTGGGATTACAGGCACCCATAATCATGCCCAGCTGACTTTTGTTGCTGTTGTTGTATTTTTGTAGAGACAGGGTTTTCATCATGTTGGCCAGGCTCATCTCAGACTCCTGACTTCAGGTGATCCACCTGCCTCAGTCTCACAAAGTGCTGGGATTACAGATGTGAGCCCCCATATCTGGCCGAGTTCAAGATTTTAAGACACTACGTGTTCTTGAACCCTTGGGAGACCTTGCTCTCCTCATGTCTTGGCCATAAGACATGGCCAGCTCATGCTTTATCTTGAGTAAGTCTAAAAGTTCTTCTTTGGTTTCCCAGGTGTATGAAGCATATGGTCAAACAGAATGCACAGCTGGCTGTACATTTACGTTACCTGGGGACTGGACATCAGGTAAGTCCTCCACCTGCTGGGCGGGAGGTGCCATGGTCGGAAGAAAGGTTTTAACTAAACTAGGACTTCAGAGTTTAGATAACTTCAATTCTCTGGACTAATGGGGCAAATGCAAAACTCAAATTTGGGCCCAGGCCTGCCTGTCTTGGCTAGTCTGCATTGGTGCCCGGTGATTTTTCAGTCAATTCATAAATATTTTAGAAATGGGCCTGGAATCATCACCATTCTAGAGTTTCCCAGCTGATTCACCGTGGTGTGTTCTAGGTCACGTTGGAGCACCCCTGGCCTGCAATTATGTGAAGCTGGAAGATGTGGCTGATATGAACTACTTTTCAGTGAATAATGAAGGAGAGGTGGGTAGGTCATGCCCTGTAGTCAGACAGTCATGGTGAGGAGGTTTAAATAAGAAAGAACACATAAATGTAAGCAGACTTGGAATTGGCTCCTTTGAGATCTTCAGCAGAGAATTAAGCACTCGGATCTGGTGCTCTTCACACTGTAGTGGAAGCCATTAAATGATGTAAGGGGGAGCAGGTGTTTCATAAACTGCCCACGCTGGGAGGAGCAGCCTTTGCTATTGTCACCATTTTGTGTGTCTGCTGTGCAGATCTGTATCAAGGGTACCAACATATTCAAAGGATACCTGAAGGACCCCGAGAAGACACAGGAAGCCCTGGACAGTGATGGCTGGCTTCACACAGGAGACATTGGTCGCTGGCTCCCGGTGAGTATTTCCTCATAACTCCTAGAAGTCCATGCCAATGGAGTGGGGAGAACCATCTGTTTATAGCAAGAAGGGCAGAAATGCAAGTAGGTTAATCAGCTGAGGCAGCTGGAGATTAGGTTTGTACCCTACCTGGCTTATGGCTTCCTCATACTATCAAGAGAAGAACATACAGGCTGAGGTGGGTGAATTACCTGAGGTCAGGAGTTTGAGACCAGACTGGCCAACATGGTGAAACCCGATTTCTACTAAAAACACAAAAATTAGCCGGGCATGGTAGCAGACACCTGTAATCCCAGCTTCTCAGGAGACTGAGGCAGGAGAATTGCTTGAACCCAAGAGGCAGAGGTGGCAGTGACTGAGATTGTGCCACTGCAGTCCAGCTTGGTGACAGAGACTCTGTCTCAAAAAAAAAAAAAAGAATATAGGCTGGAAGTCAGGAGATTTGTGTTCTAGTTGCAGCTCTTCCATGGACCAATGATACAAAATTCTGAGAAAGTAATTTAATGTGTGAATAGGAGCTGCCAAAGCTAGAAAGTCTTTCTTTAAAGAAAACAAATTTTTTTTGTAGAGATGAGGTTTCGCTGAGTTGACCAGGGTAGACTCAAGCTCCTAGTCTCAAGCAATCTTCTTGCTTTGACCTCCCAAATTTCTGGGGTTACAGGTATAAGCTACCACACCTGGCCAGAGTATTTTTGGTATTTTGATCACACTGTTATAGAAGACACCAAGATGTAGACCAGCTGACGTGTTTTCTTCTTGCCTTATTCCCTATCAAATATACCACCAGCAGTAAGTCAGTGGTCCTAGCACTGTTTTTTGTTGTTCGTTTGAGATGGAGTCTCGCTCTGCTGGCCGGGGTGGAGTGCTGTGACGTGATCTCAGCTCACTGCAATCTTCGCCTCCTAGGTTCCAGCAATTCTTCTGCCTCAGCCTCCTGAGTAGCTGGGATTACAGGCGCATGCCACCACACCTGGCTAAGTTTTATACTTTTAGTAGAGACAGGGTTTCACCAGGTTGGTCAGGCTGGTCTTGAACTACTGACCTCTCGTGATCTGTCCGTCTCGGCCTCCCAAAGTGCTGGGATTACAAGCATGAGCCACCACACCCAGCCCTTAGCACTGTTTTTAGACCCAAACTGAAGGTGGGATTCTTTAATAGGTCAGGTAGACCTGCACATCAGAATTGGCATGGCTCAGCTGCAATGAAATAGATTTTCTCATAGCCAATGAAAAATTAGGTGACTTCTCTGGGAAAGGGGTAGGGAGATGTAGTATTCTGTCCTTTTTTTGTTTTTTCTTAACTTTTCTTGCGGCAGAAGTTGTGGTTTGAAGCCAAGTGTGACAGCTCATGCCTATAATTCTAATACTTTGGGACACCGAGGTGGGAGGATTGTTTGAAGCCAGGAGTTTGAGACTAGCCTGAGCAAGATAGCAGGACCCTGTGCCTACCAAAACAAACAAAAACCCAACAAACTATGGTTCTATAACTCCATGGGTCCACAACTTTTGCCTCTTATGAGTTTCTTGGCATAAGTATCCTCCCAATTAATTCACAGACATGTCAAAACAGGAAGTAGGATTTCTAAATCAAGTGTTTTCAGAGGTTAGTGTTTGTCTCTGAGTGACCTTCACAGCCCCTTTCTGTGGAAGATACAGAGACTTTTTTTTTTTTAGCATAGCTTGATGATAATTAGCAGTAGTTGCTATTAATCTTCCTAAGAAGAAAGGAAATTATCGCAAGAGCAGTGATGGGGTTTTCCAAAAGATCTCTCCTCTCAGAGGTTTTGTCTACTGTGTGCTGGGGAAGTGGGAATATAATGAGAACTTAAAACTCCTTCCTCGCTCAATCAATATTTAAGATTTAAGTGAGATTTAAGGAATCTTGACAATGCAACTTTTAAGAACACTGGTCCTAACGATGCATTTTATTGATTTGGATTTGGTAGTATCTTGCTAACATGTTTGTTTCTGTCTAGTAACAGGATTAAATAACACTCTAATAAGCCTAGGATGTAAGCACTAGATGTGTCCCCACACCAGGGTTATAGAAAGCTGCACTTTACGAATCACTTTCGGATAATGAATTTTAGGCTGAATTGATGGCTAGTTTCCTGAGTCTGCCTTGTGATCGGTCCAGAGTTGGTGTAGTTAGTCGTCCTACTTAAGATGTTGTCATGTGGCTCGTATTTGCCATTTGTCCCAATTCTACGGTTCAAATCCCTAAAGACCTAAGCTCCTCAGAGCAATTAGTTCAGAGAAATGAAGCTGCAAATGACCTCTGGTGGCTGGTCGGAGCCCTCTCAGCACTGTTGCTGTCCTAACAAGCCCAGTAATTGACTTGCTTGATTAGCACAGCGGAGCTGTTTGAGCCTGCTCCTGGATCTAACAAGGAGGAAAACAGAACAGGGAGTCAAGCAGTGGGAGAACTATTAAAATCAAATCAGAAGTCGAAATAAAAGACAACCCCTTCTCTACTGCTGAGAGTTCTGAAAATGAACTAATTGGAAATTAGTGATTGGAAATTGAGAGCTGCACAATTTCTTCCTTGGATGAGGCATCAATTGGCGTAACCCCAGAGGATCCAGGAGACTTTCCCTGAGGCTGCACATTGACTCTCCACATAGATATACAGTAAAGACAGGCTCTTGCTGCAAGATGCTTCCCTCCCCTTTCCCCAAAGCCAAGAAAGAGAGTTGAAAGACGGCTCAAAAGTCTCTGGAAAAAACAGCTTTAGAGAAGAAGGGTAACTGTGACTTCACCACTGTCCCCACTGATATGACTTCTGTGGCTAAAAAATACTCATACTTTTATCTGTCTCATATAGAATGGAACTCTGAAGATCATCGACCGTAAAAAGAACATTTTCAAGCTGGCCCAAGGAGAATACATTGCGCCAGAGAAGATAGAAAATACCTACATCAGGAGTAGATCAGTGGCACAAGTTTTTGTACATGGGGAGAGCTTACGGGTAATGTATCATTTTAACAACAGCTTTTTTCAGTCACAAATCATGCTGGTTCTTGTAGCTACAGGAAATTAGTATAGTTGGGTTCAGAATGAGAAGATCCAAGATTATAAAACTAAAAAGAAAAAAAAATAAAGTTATATTCCAAACCTCAGGTAAGGCAATTTCAATTAAAAATTTTTTGAAACTTTGACGGACTTTGTACCCAAGTTAGTAGAATTGTTTAAAATGGTTATAATAAAAGGTAGCAATTCAGTATAAAATGACTTTGGGAGGCTGCAGTGGGTAGATCATGAGGTCAGGAGGTTCAAGATCAGCCTGGCCAATATGGTGAAACCCCATCTCTACTAAAAATACAAAAACTAGCCAGGCATAGTGACACATGCTTATAGTCCCAGCTACTTAAGAGGCTGAGGCAGGAGAATCGCTTGAACCCAGGAGGTGGACGTCGCAGTGAGCCAAGATCGTGCCATTGCACTCCAGCCTTGATGACAGAATGAGACTACGTCTCAGAAAAAAGAAGAGCTCCGAATGTTCATTGCAGCACTGTTTACAATAGCAAAGACCTGGAACCAACCCAAATGCCCATCCATGATAGACTGGACTGGGAAAATGTGGCACATATACACCATGGATTATTATGCAGCAATCAGAAACGATGAGTTCGTGTCCTTTGTAGGGACATGGATGAATCTGGAGAACATCATTCTCAGCAAACTGACACAAGAACACAAAATGAAATACCGCATGTTCTTACTCATAGGCGGGTGATGAACAATGAGAACACATGGACACAGGGAGGGGAGCACTACACACTGGGGTCTATTGGGGGGAATAGGGGAGGGACAGCAGGGGGGTGGGGAGTTGGGGAGGGATAGCACGGGGAGAAATGCCAGATGTGGGTGAAGGGGAGGAAGGCAGCAAATCACACTGCCATGTGTGTACCTATGCAACTATCTTGCATGTTTTGCACATGTACCCCAAAACCTACAATGCAATAAAAAAAAGAAAAAGAGCTCCACATTGCACTTAGTTCCCATTCCATAAGGAGTTCCTTAAAGCTATGTTTACATGCAGTATGTATAAAACAACAAACAAAACTTCAATCAACAAACTGTTGTTTTATACATACTGTGCTTGAACGTAACTTTAAGGAACTCCTTATCCCAAAACAACAAACTGTTTTATACACACTGTGCTTAAACGTAGCTTTTTGCGGGTAAGGGGAGAGTTGACATACACAAGCCAGAGATGCTTCAAGTTTAATGTTGAATAATCAGATCTGGATAGAACATCTTTGTAAATGAGATATTATGTGGGAAATGGCACTACAGTTCCATGGGCGTTGAAAATAATATGGTGAGAAAAGAACACTAGTACTGGACTTAAGGTTTTGGGGAAATAACAATTACAATGACATAATTCTGCTTTATTTAACTGCTGGAGGACATTCCTACACAACTTCTCTCATGCCCTTGTGCCTTTATTTGCTTTCCATAGTCATCCTTAGTAGGAGTGGTGGTTCCTGACACCGATACACTTCCCTCATTTGCAGCCAAGCTTGGGGTGAAGGGCTCCTTTGAGGAACTGTGCCAAAATCAAGTAAGTATTGCCTAGGAAAGCTTTATACACCCCCATGGGCCCATCATGGAGGAGAGGATGCCTCACCAGCTCCTGCATCTATCACAGTGACTCCAGCCCAAAGAGACTGAATAGTTTTATGCAACTCGAAGATACGATGCAGAGTTTAAAAAATAAAACTCTCGGCCAGGCGCAGTGGCTCATGCCTGTAATCCCAGCACTTTGGGAGGCTGAGGCAGATGGATCATGAGGTCAGGAGTTCAAGACTAGTCTGGCCAAGATGGTGAAATCTTTATTAAAAATACAAAAATTAGCTGGGCATGGTGGCGCACCTGTAATCCCAGCTGCTCTGGAGGCTGAGTCAGAGAATTGCTTGGACCCTGGAGGCAGTGAGCTGAGATTCGCACCACTGCATTCTAGCCTGGGTGACAGAGGAAGACTCTGTCTCAAAAAGAAATAAGAAAGAAAAAAGAAAACACTCTGTTCAGTTTAAAATAATGTGTTCATTCACTGCGGTAAAAGATTGGGAAGGAAGAGAGTAAAAATGCTATTCAGAGAAAACTTAACATTTAGATTTGCCTTTTCCTCTTGGTTTTTCTTTTTTCTTTTCTTTTCTTTCTTTCTTTTTTTTTTTGAGACAGAGTTTCGTTCTTGTTACCCAGGCTGGAGTGCAATGGCGCGACCTCGGCTCACCGCAACCTCCGCCTCCTGGGTTCAGGCAATTCTCCTGCCTCAGCCTCCTGAGTAGCTGGAATTACAGGCACGCGCCACCATGCCCAGCTAATTTTTTGTATGTTTAGTAGAGACAGGGTTTCACCATGTTGACCAGGATGGTCTCGATCTCTCGACCTCGTGATCCACCCGCCCCGGCCTCCCAAAGTGCTGGGATTACAGGCTTGAGCCACCACGCCTGGCTGGTTTTTCTTTAAATATTGGGCACATAACATGCTTGTGTACTGTTTTATATTCCTGCTTTTATACTGAATGGCTGTGACAAGCACTTCGAGTTGGTTCATGCTTAGCCCTTCAGGCTCTTTTTGAAACGGCCATGCTTTAAACAATGTTTTGTACTCTTAGGTTGTAAGAAAAGCCGTTTTAGAAGACATGCAGAAAATTGGGAAAGAAAGTGGCCTTAAATCCTTTGAACAGGTGTGTACTACCACTGATGTTATACTGGCCTCTGGTCCTATTAGAAAGTTTTGTTTAAAGTTGCCATCTAGTGAGGTTTAAGTGTATAATATCTAAGGAGTTGATTTTAGATTTTGTGCCATTAACTCCAAAATGACCTTTTGTAGTTGTACAGTCTTGTTTTTTCGCTGTTTACTCTCCCTTCTCCCATCTCCCTACTCAGTTCTTTTTCAAATTATATTTGTGGGCATGGGTGTGTGTTACCGTTCTCTTTACCCGCTCACTGCATCACCTCACTTCCTTTTACAGAGCACTTAGAGGGCTCTGCAGAGGAGCCTGAATCACTAATAAGCATGGATGTGTGTGTTCATCTTCCAGGTCAAGGCCATTTTTCTTCATCCAGAGCCATTTTCCATTGAAAATGGGCTGTTGACACCAACATTGAAAGCAAAGCGGGGAGAGCTTTCCAAATACTTTCGGACCCAAATTGACAGCCTGTATGAGCACATCCAGGATTAGGATAAGGTACTCAAGGCTGGAAAGGGCTCAAGGCAGCCTGCCTGCCCACTCTGCACTGCTTGTGGGAACATGGATTAAAAACTATTCTTACATTTGTTTTGTCTTTCTTCCTGTTTTTTTTTATACTAAACTCTAATATCATAGCTTTTGTTTTATATTAAGTGAGAGACATATAATGTGTAAACTTAGTCCCAAAATAAATCGATCCTGTCCTTCCCATCTTAAATGTTGCTAATATGAAGCCTTTAGGGCTACTTGTATCAACATGCCTGTCTTCAAGATCCCAGTTCATGTTCTATGTTCCTCCCTCATGATTTCCAACCTTAATACCACAAGTTCACACAAGTGACCACAAGCTCAAGGGTTAAAGGGACCCTCTCTGCCTTCTTCCTTGTTGTTCCACGGTAAACATAACTTGCCAAAAGTCTTAATACTTATTTACGTCTTCTACTGTTCGAACTAAGAGATTTTTTAATTTTGAAAAACTGCTTATAATTCAGGTGTTCCAGCTGCTCTGCAAAACCACTAAAATTTTAAATAGTTTTAATCTATCACTCATGTCAATCGCACCTATGAGACAAATTTCTCCAATGCTCTTCTGTGTAAACAAAATTATGCACAGAAGGGAAAAGTTTTATCATACCAAACATTTCCTAAACTCTAGTTAGATCTGACTTGAGAGTATTAAATATTGGGTCTTGGCCAGGTGCAGTGGCTCATGCCTGTAATCCCAGCACTGTAGAGGCCAAGGCGGGCAGATCACTTGAGGTTGGGAGTTCGAGACCAGCCTGGCCAACATGGAGAAACCCTGTCTCTTACTAAAAATACAAAATTAGCCAGGCGTGGTGGTGCATGCCTGTAATCCCAGCTGGGCAGGAGAATCGCTTGAACCCAGGAGGCAAAGGTTGCAGTGAGCCAAGATTGCACCATTGCACTCCAGCCTGGGCAACAAGAGCAAAACTCCACCTAAAAAGAAAAAATAAAATGGGTCTATGACATACTGTCCAAAAGGAATGCTGTTAAAGCATTATTTACAGTAGTAACTGGGGAGTCAATCTGTTCTCTATAATTTGCTGCTGAGCTGGAAGCTGTGAGGGAAGGAGTTGACACTTAGTCCCAGTGAACTTCTCCAGTAAATGAAGCAAGCACTGAATAAAACCCTCCTGGACCGGAGGCAAAGATCTATGGGCAAGCAAGACGCCCACACAACAGGTTTATCTTCTGTGAAGGAAAAAACTGATCTTCCCCCACCCTCGGATTCCAGTGTATGCTCTACCTTACCCCCAGATTATAACACACGTTGCTTCTACTTGTAAAAAGTCTTTAAAATAAACGATTGCAGATACTTACGTTGTGGTGTTTGTTGCCTGATGGACCATAAGAATTGGTCTTAAACAAGGGCACCTTAAAAATCAAGTACAGTCTCTGTTCTTAAACTTGGCTGCAAAGTAGAATTATCTGGGAAGTTAAAAAAGACACCCATGTCTGGGTGCCACTCCAGGGTTTCTTATTTAAATGGCTGGATACAGCCTGGGCAGTGGGATTGTTGAAAGATCCCCAGATGATTCTAGTCTGCAGCCAGGTTTGATAACTACTGAAGAAAATAAGTTCTGAAGACCAAACCTTCTTATCCCATAGCTGTGAAGAATAAAACAAATACCAGCTGAGGCTAGGCATGGTGGCTCAAGCCTGTAATCTTAGCACTTTGGGAGGCTGAGGTGGGTGGATCACCTAATATCAGGATTTCGAGACCAGCCTCACCAACACGGTGAAACCCCGTCTCTACTAAAATAAAATGCAAAAATCAGCTGAATATGGTTGCCCATGCCTGTACTCCAAGCTACTCAAGAGGCTGAGGCAGAAGAGCTTGAACCCAGGAGGCGGAGGTTGCAGTGAGCCAAAATCATGCCACTGCACTCCAGCCTGGGCAGCAGAGTGAGACTCAGTCTCAAAAAAAACAAAAAAACCAGTGGAACCACAACTCCAACTGAGCACAAGTTATATCCATTCTCTTTTACCATCTTTGCTGTACTCTAAGTAATCTTGAATATTAATAGTATTCTTTTCTGGCCTCCAGCTGAGTTAGACTTTGAGCCCAGAAAAGCCAAAGAAATGTCTATTCTTAAGTATCTGAAACAAAAGGGAAGGCAGGAATTCACAACAATAAGGTCTAGCTCCTGTTATCACTTTAACTTTCTCGCTTTCACTTGCTTTCCTATTCTCCCCTCACTCCTTCCAGCTGAACCTCACCGGTTTCCTTCCTGTTTATCAAACATGCCAGGTACAATCCAGCCTGTTTTTGTTCTTGCTGCTCTCTCTAAAACACTGATTTCCCAAAGTACATGACTTGTCCCTTCATCTGCTTCAAATGCCGACTCAGGACTGTCCTACCTTCTTGCTTCACAATAACATGACTCCATGTAACATATATTTTCATGTGTGTTCATTGCTGAATTCCCAAGGACTCTTCCCTCATTCTTAACTATTACAAGCCTGGCCCCCAAAGCTTCACACTCCCTGCCTTTGAAAGTTTTCTGAAGTCTAGAGAAATACACTTTCCTTTTCCTTCTGGTATTTTACTCCTATGCTCAGACAAGCCCAACTTTAAGCATCCAAGCCCACCAGCTTGGACCCTACCACTCATACAAGCTTTGTTTTTTTTACTCAAGTGTACATGAGTAGTTTGATATCACTGTTTATTGTCAAGTGATCCTTGGGGTGTCACTTCACCAGCTGGAATGCTCTGTGGCTGGCAGATCAAAGTCTAGAGGGGGCCTAGGTGGCAGGGTGCTGGTGTGTCAGAGCTCATGCATACCCAGACAGGTCCCAACAGCGCCAGGCTTGGCCTCACCTTTGTCCAGAATGGGTGCCAGGAGCTGAGAGAGGCCAGGCAGTGTATGGGGGTTTGGGGGTTTCCCTGGGCCCCCTTGAGTGCAGGGATGCCCGGGTCTACAGCCACAGCTGGGCAGCTGTAGCCACGCCCAGCTCCCTGCCTATTCTTGGCTCCCCCCCAACTCCCCTCAGGCCACCACTGCCATCCACTGCCATCACTATGAGCTCAATATCCCATTAACACAGTGAATATATTGAAGCAAGTGTGTCATCTCTTAAGACATGTTTTAAGATGCCAATTTTCCACAGGGCAGCAGAGCAGTTTTTCCATAAGGAACGAAGATGATCTTTTCAGTCAACAAAATGAAAAATGCTTTAAGTAAAAACTGATTTATACAGAACATCCATTGATCTTTATTTGATTTGACAAAATTTGCATTATTAAAAGACAGGTAACAAAATTTGAGCTTATACTGAATCTGACAAATTGAATTCTATAGTATCTAGAATATCATATCAGAAATACCAACTGAGGGAAAAGTACCACATGCAGATGCTCCTGGCAAGGGGGAAACTGTATCTGCAGGTGAGGTCCAGAGTGTGCAGTGCATAAGAAAATCCTAGAGAAAATGCCATTCACTTACTCAGGTGAAATGTTCTTCTTTTGAGGGGGAAGAAGAGGTGGTAAAGAGGGGCAAGAATTCAAAGGCATATGCAGAATGGCTTCTCCATTTCAAAACGGTAATAAAAATATTTAAATCATGGCACTAGGGCACCTTTGAGGAAAAGAACGTCTTAACCAGAGTAGGCTCATTGCATAATTCTTTAGTAATATGTACAATTTTCAAGTAATTAAGCAGACTTAAAGGATAATTTCATTTTAACAGTAGCTATCTATTTTTCTTCTCGCCCTCTGGAGCTTGATCTGTTTCAGTGTCACAGGGACACTTTTCCACACATTTTCTAGGAAACCATCCCCTTATTCTTGAAACACCTGAGGGAGAAAACAAAATTGAGGTGAAATAGTCAGATGACAGTGACATTACTGAAAGCAGTAAGTCCTATTGATTCAAATTAATAAGCTTTTAGACTTATATTTTCCCCTTCGCTATTATAAGCACATTTTGAAGGGGGAAAAAAAAATAAGGTTCCTAACAAGCTAGGAACAGATATTTCCCAAATTCTATGATCCAGAATAGGGACTAATGTGGTTAAAGACAGCTCCTAACTAAAGTTGGGGGGAACTTAGTATGGGTGTTTACTTATATGATCAGCAAAGGTATTCTGGGCACACCATTATACTCTGTCTTTTCCAGGGAACTACCTCCTTGTAGCCTTTGTGAATTTCCTTTTTAGACTTTTCCTAACATACAAATTCTTTTTTTTTTTTCCTGAGATAGAATCTCGCTGGGTCACCTAGGCTGGAGTGCAGTGGCATGATCTCAGCTCACTGCAATTTCCGCCTCCCAGCTTCAAACGATTCTCCTGTCTCAGCCACTGGGGCACCTGGGATTACAGGAGCACACCACTATGCCCAGCTAATTTTTGTATTTTTAGTAGAGACAGCGTTTTACTATGTTGGCCAGGCTGGTCTTGAACTCCTGATCTCAAGTGATCCATCCACCTTGATCTCCCAAAGTTCTGGGATTACAGGCGTGAGTCACCATGCCTGGCCTAACATATACAGTTCTATATCAAGGCTGTCATAAGGGGTTAATTTATGATTAACCCCCAATTTTTTTTAAAGAACATCCCAAGCTAATCTTTACTTTAAAAAGGAACAATTCTAAAACTTAAAACACAAAGTTTTAATCTACTGGTTTTTATAATAACTTAAGAGAAATGCTCATTCAAAGCTGGGGGGAAAATAGCACAGGGGTTTGGTGCACAGAATGTAGAGTCCTACTGCTTGGGGTTCAGCCCTAGCTGTATCTGTTTTTAGTGCACGGCTATGGCAAATTGCTTAGCCTCTCTGTGTTTCAGTTCCCTTAATTAAACGTAAATGCTAGCGTGCACCTCCGAGGTCTTTTGGGGACTTTTACACCTTAAGTGAAGCACTTATACAAATACTTGTCCATAGTTAAGTATGAGCTCAAATGTTAGCTATCATTAAAAAGGCCTGAAAAACACAAGAGTTCTAGAGAAATACATAAGGAACTTCTTTTTGTTGCTTAGTGATGTGCCCTTCTATGCAGTTCCCCTAATGCATTAGGCATGTGATTATTTTATATGTTATTCTTGTAAAATCTGCAATTATTACTAATAGTCTTGTCCTTTAAACACGCCCTTCCATTTCCATACCTTCTATAAAAGAATCATCAAGAATTTTGTCTCCATACAGCCAGTATCTGAAATATTTAAAAGATTAAAATTAATTTTTTAGGCTAGATATTAATCTTGTCAAATACAGTTCTTCCTATTGCTTACCGTAAACCTCTTGTGGCTAAAACGAATTCCCCTTTTTGTAGCCGTATTCGAGGCTCTTCAGTGCAGGGGCTTGTGAAGAAGGTTTTGATTCCTTTATTCAAAGGGCAGCAGGCACCACTATAATCTTCTATTACTTTATAACGAACCTGTCATCAGTGATCAGAAGAAACCATTAAATATTCACTCATGATATCTGACTTTTAAGTCTGAACTTCAATTTTTAAAGGGAGATCCGAAATATCCAGTGACAAGCCTTCTAGTTCCCATTCCTTTTTTTTTTTTTGAGACGGAGTTTCGCTCTTTTCACCCAGGCTGGAGTGCAATGGCGTGATCTTGGCTCACCGCAACCTCTGCCTCCTGGGTTCAGGCAATTCTCCTGCCTCAGCCTCCTGAGTAGCTGTCTAGTTCCCATTCTAGGGGAACCTCCCCGTTCCCCATCCACCCAGGTCCCTGGGAAGCAACTGATGTTTCTAGTTCTCAAGGCCTTTCTTACTCCTCATTTCAAGACCATAACTAAGAATTAAATTTAGAGTAGGGCTGTCTAAACACATTCTGCCATGATGAAAATGTTCTGTATCTTTGGTATCCAATGCAGTAGCACCTGACACACGTGGCTACTGAGCACTTACAATGTGGTTAATGCAAACAAGAAACTGAATCTTTAAATTTATTTAATTTTAACAAATTTAAATAAAACAGCCACATGTGGCTGGTGGCCATCATATCCAACAAACATAGTTGTAAAGACAGGTTTCACATTAAGGAGCAATATTGAGGATAATTATTTTCCTATGTTGCAATATAAATTGACTGAATTCCTTCCAACCTCTAGTCTCAACTACTTAAATTTAAAAAAAAAAAGGTAACTGCATCAAATTTTAACAAATGTATTAAGGAATACAATTTAATAAAAGCCAACAATTGGTTTCTAGTCTAAGTCAATTAAAAAACTATATGGAAGTACACAGGCTAACAAAAGAAAAAAAATTATCATTGCAAAAGAAGTACTTACACTTCTGACTCTCTTATCTGCTTTTTGTTTCAACTGTTCTATCTGTTTGAAAGAAATAAAAAGAAAAAATGAAGTCTCTTGTCTTAATGTTGAAAAACAGCCTTTCCTCATCAACTGTCAGAGTGGTATGGCAAACCCCCAACTTTCCAGCATTTCAAGTTGCTGGTAATTTAAAGGCCACGGGTTGTTTTAGCATGGAAATAAGGCCTTATGAATAAGAACCAGGGGCTGAGAGTGAGGTTTTCTTCCTGCTGTTCACTCTGATGTCTTCATCTGTGTATATTCCTGGAGTGCCGACTGTGGCCCAGGGATCAGAGAGTATATTCTCTGACCTCATGAAGCTTCTCAGGTGAAAACACTGAGATTCATTGATTCTGCAGGGACATAGCAGACAAACTACAAATGAATAACGAAGCACATTTAATAATGAAGCTGAATGAATGAATAAAAGTCATCATTATAACTAACTTCTTTTTGACATAGTTACTATTAAATAGAACTATATTAGATATAGTAGGAGAAATAAAGATAATTCATGGTCTCTGTCCTGGAGTCTTGTTAATTACAGATATAAATAATTAAATAAAAATATGCAACTTCATGAGCTACCCTATAGTAGTATATGTTTAAATGCTGAATTCAGATAAGTCTACGGGGGTAGGTTAGACTTTATGGAACAGGTAGACTGGAACTAGTCCTAATCATTTTAGATAAAGTGGAGGTCACAGAAGATGGAAAAAATTGTGGGCAAAGTTGGGTGACAGGAATGCACAAGGAATTCATATGATACTGTCAGTTGGAAGGTCATTTTTGGCCAGATTTCATATAACTACGTTAAGGGATGAGGACTTAATCTCACAGGTATAGAGGGTTAAGGAGAGATGTAAATAAAGGAAGAAACATGATACAAGAAGTCCTTTAGGATTATTAGATTCATTCTGACAGAGTGAAAACACTCGTATGACTTATTTGATTACAATTATGTCCCTTGAGTTGAAGGGGAGTTAAGGGAAAGAAGGTGAGGCAAAAAGGAAGGGCTACTTGAAAAAATATACTCACTGTTAAGCTGTATTGGTGACAGCCTTCTCTTACTGGCCACTCAAGTCCATCTCCTTCAGGGATCCCTGACCACGTAAATACCTGTTTAAAGTTCCGCCATCTACTTCCCATATCATAAGGAAAAACAAAGACTTCATCTAGTTGATAATATTGAATTCGATCTTTAGCCTGTGGGTAACAAAGACGTAAGACAGCAGGTGCCTCTGTCTAAGTGGCCTTCAGTAATATATTATTGAGAACACTTATTTCTCAAGTTTCTAGCATTCAAAAAAATACTTCCTCCTCACTGTAACATCGGCATACACAAAGCAATAGGCAACTTTATCACAATAGAGGAAGAACTTGATATAGAACACCGACCTTGTCCATGATTACCTAGAAAATATCTGACAGGGTTTCTTTAGGAATAGCACTCATAAAGATTTACTAAAAGAATTAGCTAACTTTATCTCATATATAAAAAGTCCTCAATGCTCCTGGTTGTTCAGCAAAACAAAACAATTCAGGTATATAGAAAGGATGCTGATAAACAGATTCATGAGAAAGATAAGGGTTTATTCAGGATGGAACTCTTTTATTCAAGATAGAACTGTTCTGTGGGGTGTTACGAGAATGTAACAGTTGTATCAGAATGTAACAGTTGTATCTTGGGTGCAGTGATGCCCGTGGGAATGGCCAGGAAGGGTGTTATAGGAGAGTTGTTTTATGAAAAACATTTTTTAAAGGTTAGCAGACATATACAAGAGATCTTCTTTCTTTTTTTATACTATCACACATGTATACATACTCATTTATATATGCATTTATATGTACATGTTATGCATGTACATAACTATTCAGCTTGCATAAATTATATTCCAGGCATTTAAATTGTTAGCTTTAATTTAAGGAAATAAACTGGCTTTGGATTTCTTAAGTTCCACTGACACCTAGTGGTAATGATACATTATTTATTTTAACAATAAGTGTACAAACCCCGTAAAATTTGTTGTATAAATTTATAGTGTCTGGTAATTTCTATAAATTTCCTATAAATTTAATATGATCATTTATTTGAATTTTTTACTCAGCAATGAAGTATTTGTTCTGAAATAATTTCTAGTCTATGGCCATATCATTAAGCATACCCAATTTCATCTGAAGTAATTTCTAAATGTAGCATGGCAATTTACAAGAAGCCTTGTTTATTAGCAAAAATAAAAAAAAAAAGTTAATCTAATGTTAATGTATTTATTATGCTTATTAGAAATGATACTTTGAAATATTTTATTATCAGAGACAATGTTTATGGAAAAGCTTATTATAATTATTTGTAAAGTGATATTAAAGTTAACTATTTACCAAAATATTAAGCTATAATGCATATGAACCTATTAAATTATATCAATCTATCCTCACACAGAAAGTAAAGAATAATTTCTTTTTCCTTTTTATAAACAAAGCTTCAGAGTCTTTGAAATGGACTGAATTTCAAAGAACAGATATCTAGGCTAAAAATTTACAAAGAAAAACTGGTAAACATGAGTCATTTACAAAATGACTGAGACATGTCTTTACCTAACAGAAGCACTCAATGAAGTTAGGATTCTATCAATACTGTGTGTTAGAAGGTGACAAAGGGGTGTGGTAGATGCTATGGGAAAAGGGAACAAAGGAAACAAAAGGTACTTAGCCAAGTCTAGGGAGGGTCCAGGAAGGCTCCTTGGGAGAAACAATACCTTAACTAAGTCTTGAGAAGCAAGAAATCAGGGGAAAAGAGAGGGAAGAGTGTTATAGGCAGAGGGAACAACACATGAAAGGATACAGAAGCTAAGATGTACAAACTATGAGTAATTTAGTATCAAGTGTGAGACATGGTAGAGAAGGGTAGGAAATGAGGCTGGAGAAGTAGTTAAGAAGTTAGCCGAGTGCAATGGCTCATGTCTGTAATCTCAGCACTTTGGGAGCCTGAGGCGGGTGGATTACTTGAGGTCAGGAGTCTGAGACCAGCCTGGCTACATGGTGAAATCCTTTCTCTACTAAAAATACAAAACTTAGCTGGGTGTAGTGGCACACACCTTGTCATTCCAGCTACTTGGGAGGCTGAGGCAGGAGAATCACTTGAACCCAGGAGGCGGAGATTGCAGTGAGCCAAGATCGTGCCACTGCATTACAGCCTGGGCAACACAGCAAGACTCTGTCTCCAAAAACAAAAAAAGAAGTCATAAAAAGTCTATGTAGAAGCTAAGAAATCAGACTCAAACCTATATATCAGTGGTTCTCAAAGCATGCCTTGTAGACTACTTTGAGTTTTCAACACTTCTTGCAGGTCAGCAAGGCCAAGCTATTTTCCTAATAATACTGAAATGTTATTTGTCTTTTTGTTGTGTTGACATTTGCAATGGTGAATAAAACTGTTGGCATCTTAGCAGAAACCAAGGCAGTTGCACCAAACTGTGTTAGTAGTTATGAGCAATGTCATGTAAGAATGTCCTTGATGAAGCAGTAAAAATTATTTTTAAATATTAAATCTCAACTCTCAAGGAGATGTCCTTTATTTTTAATATTCTGCGTGACAAAATGAGATACATAAAGCATGCCCAAATGGAATGATCCTCTCAAGTAAAATAGTGGTTAAGCTGTAAGCTAACAAAAGCTGTACAGCCAGCTTTATCCATGTAACACTATTTTTACTTGAAAGAATGAGTAATGTAGCAAACTAAGGTTATTCGGACTTCGGTACTTGGTGAACATTTCCTCAAAAATGAATAGTCAGGCAGTCACTTCAAGGGAAATGGCTGACAGTATGGGTTGCCAGTAAAAAAATAAGGCTTTCAAATGAATATTAGAATTTAAAAACCTTGTGTATCTACCACTGTGAGCCTGACAGCTTCCTAATACTTAAGAATCTTTTCTCATAAAACTGATATATTGCTCTAAGTGAATGCAATTTTGGGATACTGTATAATAAAAGGTGTTAACGTTTGGAAAATCTACATAACCCAGGAAACTAGTATTTCCCAAATGACCAATGCCTGATGTTACATAAAACCACATATTGGTAAAAGACTCATCCAAAGAGCAAGATAGACTGATGAGTTTAAAATAAAAAGGTATAAAAATCTTTAGTAAGAAATAGCACTTGTCAAGTTTTTAATGTAACATGGAAGAACATCCACTATTATCATGTAAAGGCCTATTAAAATACTCTGTTCTTTTCCATCTACTTATCTGTGTGAGGCTGGATCTTCATATACATTAATCAAAGCAACATATCTCAACAGACTGAATGCAGAAGTGAGAATCCAACTGTCTTCTGTTAAGTCAGATATTAAAGAGATTTGTAAAGATATAAAACAATGCTATTCTTCTCCTTATTTTGTAATTTGGAAAATGTGAACATTCCCCTGTGGCAACGATCCACTTGCTCTGCCAGGCAACTCTTTGTATACAAGCTCGCTCCCCTTCATTGGCATTATCTGCCCGGACCCTGCAGGAATCTGGGTTTCAACCCCTGCCACAGAAATGGTGAGGCTTTGAGAAGTTTTAAACAGGGAGCAGGGGAGTCAGATTTGTGTTTCACGCTAGAAACACAATGGACAGCATGAGGCTGTGAGGTCTGCGACAAGCTAAACATTAGGAGCTTTACTGACTGTCTAAAACACTGAGAAAAACTTGGTGGCAGCTTGGTAGGGTGGAAACTCCTTTCTTAATGGGCTGCTTTCTCCTCTAGTCTAAGAGGCAACGGACAGATGGTTTGATGTGCGGCTTAGGCCTCTGCAACCACTCAGGGTGTATGAAAGGCACATTTCTGCCGGAGTTACAGAATGAATAAAAATGTCTCCTGTATTCACCTTTTTTTTTGTGGCATGCAAATGACTTTATTGAGGACTTTACTAGTCCTTTATTAATATGCATTATTAATAATAAAGAAACAATTATTAAAATTTACCTTCTCTTCAATCCATGATTCAATAGAAGTTTTGTTTCTGAGAATTATTTTCATCTGGAAATTAAATGATAGTAAAATTTAATAATGTGACCTAGGTTCCTTTAAGATTATCATATTCATAATCCTCTGAGATAGCTATTATTACTCCATTCCATAGACAAAGATACCAAGGATAACAGAGGTTAAATAACATAATTACCATGTCATCCCTCTGACTCCAAAGTCTGTTCTTAACTACTCCACCCTGGTACCTCTCGTAACAATGATTACACCCATCCATAATCAAATCTGAATCTAGTATTTTAATCAAATTTCATGTCTTGAATACTATTTTCAGAGCAAGGTTTTGACAGCATTAACAAAATATTAATATAATCCATTTAATCAGTGCTTAGTTGTAATTTGCTATTAAAATCTTTTATCACTATTTTAAACTAACTTTAAATTTATGATTAATCTATGAGAAGTAACAGTGACTCATTTCAGTCGACCTTAATATTTCACTTGCCTTAAAAATAATGAATGTATTCAATCTTTATTCCATTATTTGATTTTCCTAGATATGACGAATTCCACATATACAGGCTTTTATATTACAGGATCTTAGTTTATCTCTAATATGATTTTAAATTAGAGGCATTGGGAAAAACTTTTCAAAGAATTTGGTTCCAGGCTAGTAGACAATAATAACATATAAACAAAACCAGCTTACCTTAAAACAAAACCAAATTACCTTAAAGTCTGGTTGTGCCTTCACAGAGACAGTGTAGCATGTTAGAAACAGCTTTGGTGGAGGCTGTAATGAGCTAAGATCGTGCCACTCCACTCCAGCCTGGGCCAACAGAGCCAGGCTCTGTCTCAAAACAAAAGAAAAAGAAATAGCCTTGGCCCAGGAGTCCTCATCATATTCCAAGGGCCTAGCACAATACCTGGCCCACAGTTGGCCTTCAATGAATGAATGAATGAATTACGTGAATGCAATAAGTTATAAGAATGGTTTATGCTTCCTTCAGGGCCAGGTCTCCTCCTCTCTGTTCTCATAGCACTGTGCACATAAATCTATGATGTATATACACATGGCCTTGTATTAGTTAACTGTTTACTATTAACTGTCAGTTCCTAAGGGCAGCTACCTCTTCATTATCATTTTTGCAGCCTCAGAAATTAGCAGTGATTCATCAGAGTAGGCATTAAATAGCATCTTTATCATAGGGCTGTTATGGAGATTAAATGAGCTAATACATGTAAGGTGCCTAAAACAGTGCCTTACACATAAGAAGTGCTCAATAAATGTTAGCTATACTATGATTACTACTATTATTAAATATATACTATTACAAAGTAACATCGATGTTTACCAAGTACGTGAAATGGGTGACATTGGGTAAGTCACTTAAAGTTTTTGAGAATCAATTAATTAATCATCTGTAGGGAAGGGAAAACAGTAAGACTCCTCTACTGGGGTGGATGTGAACAGCAAAATAGACTGTACAGGTGAGAAGAACTCTCAATTCTGAAGAGCTTCAGAACTTACCCAACTCCAAGTTAACATTTTAAAAACTAAATCAATACCTAGAAATTCTGGCAAAAATTACTTCGAAATTATCTGACTACTACAGAGGAGATTAGTTACTTAAATGAAATAAGCAAAAGTAATTTCCATGTCATACTGCACACTCGAACACAGCCTGTATCTCTTTCTTTTTCAATCAGTCCCAGTAACTTGACGCTTTTCACTAGAGGGAACAGAGATGCTTACCTGGATAACAAACAACATCCCGACAGCTATGGTTGTTCCTAAAGCTAATCCCAAGGCAAACAAGGTGGCAGCAAATGCAGCTAATCCAAATGGAACAATTGGAAGAGGATCTCTCCGGGCTGCACTCATGTCAATCTTCACTGTGTTCCATCCAAAGGAGAGCTATCACAGCAACAATAGCACACACACAAAATATTTGGTTGTGGTACCTGGTCAGACTCTACTGTGATATTTAGAACAACTTGATCAAAGAGTCGACAACATGACCCTTTGGCCAAAGCAAACACAGCAATTTTTAATTAATGCTGTAATTTGAGCTCAGACTGATGTGCACGATATCATTCTTAGTTTTCTCAAATGTGACTTTTTGTTGTTGTTTCCTCACAAAGTGTCAAGAATACCCTGCAAATATTAACACGCATCAACAACACTAGACACTAACCTAAACCAGAACTGTGTCTTCTCTCTTCTCCTTGCTATTGTACACTGCAGCATTTGTCCACAGCAACAGGTACTACCCAGAATTCAGTTGTTTCTTCCTTCATGTTTTACAGACAGTGGTGAAGAACTGATAAAATGCAGGCCAAATATGGCCACAGATGTGTGCTGCCTGACCTGCATCATGTTTCAGACATTCAGAGTTAGGTGCCGGCATTTAAAAATTGAGAGATCTCACAGAAAAATCCAGATTTTCAGATTTTTGTGGGCTGGAATTCCCAAACACCACAAGCTGGCAGATCAAATATGGGCCGTCACCTCCTCAAAGGACAGACTCTCCAGTTTGGCAGTCCCATCAGGTGTCTGTCCCTCGTTTACTTTCAAGGCCTCTTTAGGGAGTTTTCTTTGTGTCCTCTGAATTTGATCTCATGACTACTTGTCCATAAATCAACCTGATCTGTTGCTGGTTTAATCTGTTTATATTTTACGGTGTGCTCTGCTCCATGAGCCACCTTCCAGGCACTAGAATCAGAAGTGAACAAAGAACTACAACTTGCCACATGAACAGGATGGAAGCAGGAAGCACTAGTGTCTTTCTTTTTTTCTTCTCACTATTCTTTCCATTACTATTAAGTATGAAGTCTAACAAATTATATATACAGTAGTAAAATAATAATCAGCTTCAACTAGAGCATGTTAAGTTTCTAGAACAAATAATCTTTCCTCATCTTAAAATGTAAGTTTTAATGCTTTCTAAAAAGGAACCAATACAGCAGTAAAACAAAGTTCTGTTTCCTCAACTAAATCACAGAAAGCATATTTCCAAAAGGGACCTCTTAAATAATCTAGATAACTACCATTTAAACTGGCATGGATGATTTTGCAACAAAACATTTTCATTTTCACTTACCCGATTATAAAGCTGTGTGTACATAGTCATCACAAAAATGAAAGCAGCGTGGATACAACCCAGTGGTGCTAAAAGGAGAAACAGTGTGAACGAAGCATGATTTTGGTAACCACAACAGTTGTTGATCCAAGGACAGTGATGGTCCATCTTCATCACACATCTAACAAGAAAAATTTACATAAAACATGAGGCAGGAAATCCTGTCTACTTTAAATAACTCTGGTCTTCAAAAGGTCAAACAAATAGGAATCCAGCATGTCCATGAGCTACGGAAGAACTATACCTCATGGAACAGAAAGAAAAATCCTTATGAGCTTTTTAAAAATTATTTTTATTTTTTTGAGACAGAGTCTTGGTCAGTCACCCAGGCTAGAGTGCAATGGCATGATCTTGGTTCACTGCAACCTCTGCCTCCTGGGATCAAGAAATCCTCCTCCATCATCCTACAGAGTAGCTGGGATTACAGGCACCCGCCGTCATGCCCAGCTACTTTTTGTATTTTTGTAGAGATGGAGTTTCACCATGTTGGCCAGGGTGGTCTTGAACTTCTAACCTCAGGTGATCCCCCCGATCTACCCTCCCAAAGGGCTGGGATTGCAGGCATGAGCCACTGCGCCTGGCCTTTATGAGCTTTTAACAATTATGAACAGTGACTCCTTTTCAATTCTAAACAGCACAGGAAAGGGCAGGCTTTGTAAAGCTCCTTAGGAAAAGATGTTAGCTACAAGTATTTGTTTAAGGAAGTCAGGAGACCCACTCAAAGATGGTCTCTTTATAATGCTCATTACAAAGCAATGAACATGGTTTCTGGTTTTCACCTAGCTTGTAAGTGCAGTGACCCAAGTGAACTACAACAGACTCAATGAATCCCTTATAAACCTCCATTGGGGTTAATGGGTTCAAACAGACATATGTAACTTCCCTCCTGTTTTCACAGTATCCTTTAGTTATGGATCTCTGAGATAAACAAGCTAACTCCAGAATTTGAGACACGGTATAACAAGCAATGTCTTGCGTGCATCTGTTCCTTACGGTTGCTAGAAGAAAATGTTCTGGCCTCAAACAACACTTCAGTCGCTCTCAATGGTTCTGTAAATTTCTTACTAATCAGCGATTATAGCTGTTCATTAAAAAAGATCCTAGGTTATTTCACATTTTTAATAGTTATTTGGTTTTCTTCTGATTAAGATTCTGATTTTAAAACATTTGTGATAACAGGCACCTGGATTATGAGATTTGTATAAAGTGTAAATGTTTGTTAATAAGTGATGGGAAAAGCAGATCTCACTTATAATTTAGACTCAGAACAATTCTAAAGTCAGTCCAGATGGCAGCTGACAAACACAATTAATCTTGATATATGGAAACAAACTTCAGGTGTAACTCTTTACCTTATTCTTATACATCTACTTATTATCTGGATAATTTAAGGATAAAATGGAGATTATGGACACAACTATTTTGACAATATTTTTTATAATATGGCAACCTTGCAGTGAATAGAAATAGCACTAACATAGAAAGAACAATGAAAACATCAGTAATTAGTTGCTCAGTCCCTAGTGAACAGCAAGAAAGACAGGTACCTGTTACACTTTCTGCAGTGATGTGAACGTGGTGCCTTGTATGCTTGGCAGACTTTACAATACTGGAGATACATGGTATCCTGAGAAATTTCCTTGGGAGCAAAACAGAAACAAAAATATATCAGATACCTGAACCCAAGTATGATTCCTACAGTATGATTTTCTTTTACGGGAGATAGGGAAGGAGGGAATCTCAACTTCAATTCCCAGTTCTCCTATTTGAGCTAAAATATTTTTAAATAACAATTTTCTGATGAGAACATCATCACTTTCCCAATTACCCAGAAGACATTTAAAATTTTTCTTCCCTATGCTCTACCAAATTCAATGTCACTAGTGGTTCTGCCTACCCCTAATCTTGGTAGATTGAGAGGAGTTCAGAAAAAGGTAGCTGACAACTTGGCAGGTATTTCAGAGTGAGGAGTTAAGCATGAGTTGATATTCTTTCTGAAATCTGCTCCCTTCTTGACATTACCTGTTACCTCCTCTTTCTTCAGCCATTTTAATCACTTCCTAACCCGTTTCTTTTACTGTGGTTTTTCTTTAGCACAAACCGTATATTGTCAAAATAATATTCCTATATCACAACTCTGACTATGTCAGACTCTGGCTGAAAACCTCTAAAACTCCCTATGGCCTACAATTTTTCATATATTTGAGATCTTCCATGATCTGCCTTTATTTTGGCTGTCTCTGTACTACATCATCTTTTTCCAAGTCACACAGGGCTGTGCATTGTTTCTGAATATATGCTCCCACCATTCTCTCAACCTGAAATGCCCTCTTCCCCATCTCCTTTCGAAATTCTCACTCCTCCCTCAGGTCCCCGGCTGAAAATGCTCAATTCTTCTATCTTTAACAGTGCCCAACATGTTCACAATTTGCACAAGTGTGTTGGTTTCTTGCTTTGGTTATAAGCTTTTTCAGAATGCAAATTGTGTCTTACCCTTCCTGTACTCATTTCGAGTAATACACAGCACACCATATACACCTGTGTTTCCCAAACTTTAATATACCTAAGAATCATCTGGGGACTTTATTAAAATAAAGATTCTGATTTGGTAGATCTGAAGTGGAGCCCAAGATTCTGCCTTTCTGACAAGCCATCAGGTGATGTCCCTTAGTAGGAAACATGGACATCATAAGCATAAACTTTCTAGTAGTTTTTAAGCTATAAATGGATTTTGACTATATTCCCAATGTTCTATTTTCAGTGCAATGATTTAAAAGCTTTATGATTTAAACCAGCAGTTTCTAAAGTGCTGTTCTCAGTTCTAAGGGATGTTAATGTATTACATGAAAACAGATTCTATACCCAAACCTCATTGTGCATGACATACGATGTTTCCTTAACTTTTCACCATGAGCCCACCCCACTTCCAACTTTTTTTAATGCAGAGCAAATACTCAATACAATTGAATATTTGGAAAATGCTTTTTTGGGATCAATATCTTCAAACAGACATGAAATAAAATCTCTGATCAGTGATTAGAGTAATATACTTCGTCTCCACCAGAACAAACAGCAGGCTGTGTTTAGTGCTACTGGTTAGCAGATAAGGCAAAAACCAAATATATGATTATCATTAAAGTTCACTGTCTTACCGGTTTCCACCCCAGAGGGACAAAGCCTGGACCGACAAACATGGCATTGAAGTAATTATAAAGAATCATGACAGTCCAATTTATCAACATGATGAAATTCACACTTCCTCCAGTTGTATGTAAGGGCCAATACCACAACACAGAGTCAATCATGGCCATTGTAGAACATATTGCTATAACACCAAGGGCTATGATGGGACCCCAGTGACACAGTCTCTTTAATTCTTGGAGATTTTCAAACTTGATAACTGAACAGAATGTACCCATTTTGGCAAGGAAGAATGCCTTCCTACTTTTAAAGAATTATAGATTTCCTTTTTCTGTGCACACATTTCCATGTGCCACAAGTCCATGTGTGTTCTTTAACTGTCATGCCTTCAAGCTGTGAACTGTTAACGCAGATTATGCCATTTTCACTGTCAGGCACCCAAAGCTCTTCATCTAACTAGGAGAATCCAGTATCTTGGTCTGAAACCCAACCTAAAGAAAGCAAAATGGGAAAGTTCAGTTAAAAAAATCTTTATTACATACCATACTTGTTAACGACAATAAACACCTACACAACAGCATCTCACAAGTAGGATGTATATCTTGTCAAATGTCAAAAAGAATTGCTTTTGACTTATCCAAAATATGATACAAGTTTGAATGGCATGTAACCTGGATACATAATTCCAAAATATTTTTATTCCTTCTCAGTTTATCAGGGTACTGTCACCATCCAATGCTTAGTGAATAGTTTAAGACAAAGAATTTTAGAACTGAGAATCAGGACCTTAGAGTTGATCTAATTCAGTTTCCTTCTTCATAGAATAGAAATTGGCTTACAAAGGCTAGGTGATTAGACCAAGGTCACAAATAAGTAACGGCTGAACCAGAATAGAAGCCAAGTCAACAAACTCACTTTATGAAGTTCTAAGCTGCCTCTTGAATTAAGTCAAGTGTTAGATATGGTCTGCGCCATTTGCCTGCAGTTCCCCCACCCCGCCCTACAAACACCAAGAGAACAATTTGGGCCAAAAGTAATGAAGCAAGAGTGAAAGTAAAGAGAACAGCCAAGGAAAGGAAGGAAAGAGAGAGAGCGAGGGTGCATGTGTGGTGTGTGTAAAATTATGACCAGAAGAATATTTGGGAAAAACCTGAATTAGAGGATTAGAGAGAAGAAAGAAGAGGCAGTGCCTCTGGGAGCGAGGGAAATGGAAGGCAGGACGGCGAGCTCGGGGGAGATTTGGGGAAGGAGTGGACTAGAGTGAGTCCGGGAAAGAGGATCTGAGCTGTTATATCGAACTGAGCACAGAAAGTCAACACCAGAACAAAAGTATGCCAAATTGCAGGGTTTATTGCCGGCGACCACGGAGGACTCATGTCTCTCCAACCCGTGGCCCCGAAAGAAGAGACACAAGACCATTTTATACCCGCAAAACCACCTTGGGAGTGGGGGTGGAGATGGGAATGAAAGCTGTCAATCACCTCCCAGGCTAAGACGAGGGTGAGGGGCTTCAGACATTCCGAGGGCCAGTGGATTCAAATCACCTTCTGGGCGGAGAGGAGGGTGAGGGGGTTCCGGACATTTCGAGGGCCAGGGGACTATCTGACATTCTGATTGTTATTTAAGGGGTTCACAGATGCTGAGATTAACATTCGTTTACACATCGTCTGGGTAAACAAAGGCCAGCAATTCTGGCATTTACAGATAAGAGAAGGTATGCAGCTTTACCTCAATTTGCATCCCGCAAATGATCTAGCAATTTACAAAAGCCAAGGTTAGCAGTCATTGTGAGGAGAATGGAGACAGTTTAGTTCTTTATAAAAATGGCATTGTACAGGTTCTAACTCTAGGCCGGCTATATCAAGCTACATGGATATTACAGACTATCACGCGGCAGACGCTGTAGACTTGTGCCTCAGTTTCCCGCCCAAGTCATGGAGCAGAGGGCTTAGAAATAAATCCTCACCGAAGGAAGAAATATTCTAGTAAGCCACGTTGGTCTCAACATTCAGGAGAGCCTGGTCCCACTCTGGTGGGGCGAAGACCACCAAAATCGTGCTTATATTCCCTGCCTTGATTCCCACCTCAGTGTGGTCCCTGGTGTCCGCTCCTCAGCCATCGCACATCCGGGGCGGTCTGGGCTCACCCGGAACAGATTTTTTCCTTCTTGGATGACTCGATCATGGGCACTTCAGTCCAGGACAAGCAGACAGCACACCCCGGCCTTGAGAGGCTGGAGTGCGGGACCTGCTACGACCCGCGTGCCCCTCCGCCAGCGCCCTCGCCGCGACTCTCCCGCTCAGGCCCCCTGCGCAGTCTCCGTTTCAGCCACTTCCGTAGGTTCGGCTCCTCAAACTTCCCACCAGAAGCAAACTCCTATGACCTATAGCGCGAGGATCCTCAGCCGATTCCCAGAAAACGAAGGGGGGAAAAACGCTTCCAGTGACCACTCAGAACGCGTCTATTTCCACAGACTTTTTTGAGGGCCACTAATTGGGGCGCTTTTCCTTAGCAAACTTCCTTCTCTTAAAGACTGAGCGGAAAATAAAGCGCGCACGCAACCTAATTTCCGGAGGACCGAGACTGCGACGAACAACCAGGAAGCGGCTGGGTTGGGAGCTGTCCCCGGTTCTCCGTTCTGCTCTCGGGGGCACCTCGCGGGGTTCCTAAGCCGCGGCCCCCCACCGCGCTGCCCCTTGAGGTTCCTGCCCTGACCTAGGCCTTGGCCTGGGCCACTCGTTCCGGAGCCGCTATGTCGTCCGACTTCGAAGGTTACGAGCAGGACTTCGCGGTGCTCACTGCAGAGATCACCGGCAAGATTGCGAGAGTCCCACGACTCCCGCCTGGTGAGAGCCCGGCTCGGCTGGGGAGAGCGGGGAGGGTGCGGGCAGTGGAACACTGCCCGAGCAAGTGTTTCTGTGAGGCGGAGGCTGGAGTGGGAGGTGCCGGCTGTTCCCCGGGGGAATAGCGCTTGGCTTGGTTGTGCGTAAATGAAGAGTCCAAGTTCGGGGGTGGGATGTTGTGAGAAGAGCCTTCGGAATCGCAGTTCGAATCCCGACTCCACTCCCTTGTAACTTGTATAACCTGGGAACGTTTCTTAATGTCTTAAGAGTCTTAATTTTTCCGTTTGTAAATTATAGAGATGTGAGTATTCAAAGAAAATGAATGAAAGTACGTAGCTTATGGATCTACAGTCGACAGCGGCGTTGTTGTGTTAGTAATAATATTGTTATAATTATATGCGGCAAAATAGAGGTAAGAATCAGGGTGCCTGGATGCAAATCCCCCGCTCTGTCACTTAAAAGTTGTGCCTCTTAAGCAGACTTATTAACTTCTTTCAACTTTCCTTCTTAGAAAATGGGGGAAAATTGTAATTCTCTCATGGCGTTATCATGTAGATTAAATTTACACAACATATTTAAAGACCCTTATGGTGTTGCTAGTTGCTGCATTAGCATTAGTATTTTTCATACCTCCCACCTCATTTCTTGTTTCTCATCCTTCTCGGGGATTTAGTGTATAACCCAGTTTTATGTAAAACTTGGTACAAGATAATTTTTCGCACTTCAAAAATTTCACATCTCCCATCTGGACGTGTTCTTGTTTTTGTGTTTTAGCACCTCTTATTTTCCATGCTAGACTGTCAACTATGTGAAGGTGGGAGCTGCGTCTGTGATTTCCTTGGCATTTACTTATTAGGGGCTCAGAAAAATAAGTGAATGAGCAGGTGAATGTAAACATGATCTTTTGTAACTTTGGTTTGTAAAATGTTTCCGGAATTATCTTTCTCTACAGATTTGAGTAGTTAAATTATACGATTTGTTAGGGAAATTGAACCTTCATCTGGCTGCTAGGTTTGTCCCTATGCTAGCTCCGGGATATAAAGCGTAGAAAAGGGGATGCTCATCGATCTGTGGATGGGTGGGCACTTCACTTGCTCACTTGTCGTGGTACTAACAATAATTTATCCCACACCTAAGTTGTCATTCCTCTTCCCTTTCCCTACGTCCCCCAAAACTTATGTGTTTATAAGTAATTTTCTTCCCTTATTTCTTTGTTTTTCTTCCCCTCACCTATTTTCTGTTAATAGGGATATTTGCTTGAAGCCAGGATCTCTGAACTTACACCCCACTCATCTCCTGAAGTCCCCAGTTAGTTCTGGAGGAGATGGATGATGTCTTAAAGAGGTTTATGAGTCCAAGTAAGGGAACAAGAGGAGAGAACCAAGGTAGTATATACCACCAAGCACTGCTGCCTCAGATTTTTGTGTCGAAAGTGGCTGATGGCCTCATCTCTTCATGATACATCACCTCGCCGCTTCAGTTCTGCTTTTCTCCACTGCGGGAGATCATCTTGGTTTTTGTTATTGTTGGAGACTACTTCCTTTGAATTGAGTCCCAGAGCCTCAGAATATCAGGACTTGTGGTTTCAGTTAGACTTTTACTAATTTTTCATTGTAATTGTTTTAGCAGTAGAAACATTTCTTTGGGTTATTAGCTTTTGTATTGGGAAGCTGTTTTACAAAGTATCAAAATCATCCTTGGATGCAAAGTTGTAAAAACTATTTCCAAGAAAACAGATCTTGTTACCATGTTTTTCTTGCCTTTATATTTTAATGTAACAATTCTTAACTTATAAAAGAAAACTTTTTCAATTCAGTTCCTTAAAAGTAAAACTGTGCCTCTCCTTAGCTATAGTATTATGTAAGATCCAAACAAAGGAGCCACATTGCAATTGAGAGAAGACTGCATTACTGGCACTGGAAAAATGCTTGCTGACTTGTATTACTGAATAATCATAATTTTTTTTTTCTTTTTGAGACAGGGTCTCCCTCTGTCACACAGGCTGGAGTGTAATGGTGCAATCTCAGCTCATTGCAACCTCCGTCTCCTGGCTCAAGGCTACTCCCACCTCAGCCTCCTAAGTAGCTGAGACTACAGGCACAAGCCCCTGTGCCTGTATGATTTATTTTTGTAGGGATGGAGTTTTACCATGTTACACTGTGGCTGGTCTCAAACTTCTGGGCTCAAGCAATCCACCCACCTCAGCCTCACAAAGTGCTGGGATTACAGGTGTGAGCCACTGCACCTGGCCTAATCATAATTCTTAAAAATGCATTGGTTGCCCTCTTAATAATGACTTGTTATATATATAACTTATATATATATATAACTATGGCAAAAACAGTATGATGACTAGTAATTATTATCTATCTCCCTGGGCATCATTCACAAGTGTGCTATTCAGCTAAAAGTGACCCAGACGAGGTGAAGTATAATTTCCTTGAGTTAAGAAGGATAAAAATTGGAGCAAACTTTCCAGTCCAAGCAGTTCATTCTCCAATATAGTAACTTATTTAAATTGGAGTAGGTAGATCTGTTGAAATGAACTATCTGTGCTGTGCATGTTACAATGTATTAAAAGTATTGCTTCCAAAGAGAACAGAAGAGTGAACACTTAAAAATTTTAAGAAAGAAATTTGATTACTCTGTGATATTTTTTAAACAATAAAGAGACTTTGCTCTTAAAGTGTTTGAATCTTAACTAATTTTAGTAATTGAACTGAGATGGTCGAGTTCTTTCTTAGTTGGTACCGTTATGGAACTATATTTGAAAGTTGTTTTTAAATTATTACCGTTCTGTGGGAAAGTCAGGAAAATGGATGAGCAGAAACTATACAGCTGGTACTTTATGGTGATGTTCCTTTTCCTCTAGTGACGTGGGTGAATTCTTAAGTGGGGACTGTTTTTCTCTGGTGCAAAGATTCCATTACATGAAGTAGGCTTACTGAAGGATCTTAAACAAAGAAGTCTTTTTGCAATTAGTTGCCTTCTTTACCATTCACAGAGAGATAATGATCTCTTGTGAATCACTTTATGGCTGACCTCAGAATTGTACCAAGAAAGTACAGCAAAATGATTCAGACTCAGACATGACATCAGATCTGTTTAGAACCCTAATTCTGCTACATACTAGATGTGCAGTCATGGACAATTGCTTGGCCTCTCTAGGCCTGTCTCCTCCATCTGTAGAATGGGAGTGAGAGAGAGTAATAATTTCAACCTTATAATGTAAAGATCAATGAAATAAAACATGTAACACACTAGTACAGTTCTTACATGGAGAAAACGTGTGATGTAGTAACCATTAATGAAATTGCTGCTGCTGAAGACAACAGCTGGTAAGATTAGCTGGGAGCCTGCTCTTCAGACTTTCTCATATTAACTGAACTCTGAAATCTTACACTTCAACTCTTGTTTCCTTTCTGTGCCTAGACCAGAATTAGGTAGATTTCTCTTGATGAACACATTTGAAAGGAGGTAAGTGATTAGGGCTTTTTGGGTATGAAATTGGAACTGGGCTTTGGACTGAGGATCCTAAGGGGAGGAATTGGAGGAGAGAAGTGAAAGTGTTGTGGGACAAGGCAGGTGTCCTTTCTGTAAGGCAATGCCTGAGTCTAGTGGATTAGTTATGCCAAGCCCTGGCGGATTGTCTAGATCATCTAGACTTAGCCACATGTGGTTGAAGGCATACACACACTTCTGTGATTCTGTCTTGCCTTTCAAGGTGGTTACAGTGAAATAATTCAGAAAAGTTGGCTTTTGTTCATGAATACTGTGGTTTGCTTAAAATATATTTGGCTCTAGAGCTGTAATATCTACATGTAGCTATTGAGCATTTGAAATGTGGCTGTTGCTTCATTGTGAAATGTTAATTTTTTAGGTACATGGTTAAATATTAAAACTAAAAACAGTATAAAAACTAATTTCACTTGTTTCTTTTAACTTGAAAAAAATACTGCTACAAGAAAATTTAAAATTGCTTGTGTGACTTGTATTTCTGTTGCTCTAGAGAGTTATGCTTGAAGGAGTGGCTCTAGTCCTAATTCAGGAACTCACTGCTACAATAGTCAGTTTGTTCCTTGTTAGGATTCAGGCTACCTCAAAATCAATTTCATGAGCTGCTGGGCAAGGTCCAACTTTTTCAATTGAGTGTACAGGGAAGATAGTCTTTAGCAGTTACTGATGGCTCAGTACGTCTCATAAAAAAAATTAAGCATTTATGGAGTTGTATGCATCTTTGAATAATATAAATACATGTAAACAATTCGTCTGTGTGTGTGTGTATCCATAGATCTGTTTGTGTAGTGTCTATATATTTTTGTTCAATTTAGTCAACCTGTTGGCTTTTTTTAAAATAAACTTTTTATTTTAGAACAGTCTGAAATTTACAGAAAAATCACAAAGATAGTGCAGAGAATCCCATATGCCCCATGCTCAGTTTTCTCTGTGATGAACATCATGTTAATATGGTACATTTGTTATAGCTAGTGAACCCGTATTGTTCCATTATTACTAACTAAAGGTCATATTTTATTCAGATGTTGTTTTGTTTTGCTTGTTGCTTTTTACCTAATATCCTTTGACTATTCCAGGATCCAGTCTGGGATACCATGAAATGTTTAGCGCTCATGGCTTTTTAGGCTCCTCTTGGCTGTGACAGTTTCTCAAGCTGTCCTTGTTTCTGGATGACTTTACGGTTTAGAGGAGTACTGGTCAGATATTTTATAGAAGGTTCACTTAACTGGGATTTACTCAGTGTTTTCCTCATGATTAGATTGAAGTTATGAGTTTTTGGGAGGAAGACCACAGAGGGAAAGCATCATTTTCATCATATATCAAGAGTACATACTGTCAACATGACTTATCATTACTGATGTTAACCTTAATCACCTGGCTGAGGTAGTGTTTGCCAGGTTTCTCTACTGTAAAGTTACTCTTTCCCTCCCTTTTCTATACTGATTGGAATAAAATCACCTATGCATAGCCTATACTTAGGGAGTGGGGAGTTATGCTCTACCTCCTTGAAGGCAAGTAACTACACGGTGGCTCAAGCCTGTAATCCCAGCACTTTGGGAGGCCGAGGCGGGTGGATCATGAGGTCAAGAGATGGAGACCATCCTGGTCAACATGGTGAAACCCCGTGTCTACTAAAAATACAAAAAATTAGCTGGGCATGGTGGCGCGTGCCTGTAATCCCAGCTACTCAGGAGGCTGAGGCAGGAGAATTGCCTGAACCCAGGAGGCGGAGGTTGCGGTGAGCCGAGATTGTGCCATTGCACTCCAGCCTGGGTAACAAGAGCGAAACTCCGTCTCAAAAAAAAAAAAAAAATTATTTGTAATTCCTTTCTATGAGAGATTAATTCATTTATTTACTTATTCAGTCATTTACATCAGTATGGACTCTTAGATATTGATTTTGTCCTTTGTGTTATATTCCAATACTACTTTATTTTCATGTTGCTCAAATTGTTTTAGCTTTGACCATTGGGAACCTTTTTTAATTTGGCTTCTGTGTCCTTTTGACATACCCTTATCATTATGCTTTCTTTTTTTTTTTTTTGCATTTTCTTGCTTTTTGATAGTATGAGATACTCCAGGATCATCTTCACTCTTTCCTGTTTCAGTGCTAGAATCGGCCTTATCTCGGAGGAATCCTGTTTCCTTTAATTAAAGAAGGGCATTACAAACCAAGATCTGGACACATGTGCATTACTCCTAGGCTGTTGTTGCTTCTGGAACCTCTCAGCTGACAGAGCAAGGAAATTCACATGTATATACTAAGCCATGTATATAAACATATCTATAAGCATTTGCATATATAATCATTTGTATTTATAGTACGTTAAACACAATTCATATTAGTATCTCCAACTCTAATCCATTATCAGATGGATCATTCTAGAATTGCTTTATTTCAACACTGACCATTCTATGGCATGTTACACAGTGTATCATCGGTAATATACCCATTTCCGAATTCTCTGTTCCTCTCTTAGTGGTTTGACTCCACATTTCTCAGTACATACATAATTTCTGAGGCTAGTTTTATTTTAACATATCTACATTGCACAAAGACAGGTACCAGTAACTGAATTCAAGTGAGTCTTGACACTTTCACTGTACTTTAATGAGATTCTGGGCTGATTAAGCACTTCTGTAATAACTTTGCAAAGGGTTGTGTGTATATCAGCACTAATCACTTCTGTTAATATTGAGTAGGAAATGAGAGGCCAAGGCAGGAGGATCACTTAAGCCCAGGAGCTCAAGGTCAGCCTGGGCAACATAGTGAAACCTCATCTCTACAAAATAAAATTAAATGTAAAATCTAGCTAGGCATAGTGGCATGTACCTGTCATCCCAGCTACTCAGGAGGCTGAGGTGGGAAGACCCCTTGAGCCCAGGAGTTTGAGGTTACAGTGAGCTATGATCATGCCACTGCACTCCAGCCTGTGCAGTGAGATCGTGTCTCTAAAAGAAAAAAAAAATAATTAAAAAATATATTGAGTAGGAAAGAAAAGATCATACTATGTTACATGTATGTATATCAGCACTTACCAAGTTTATAGCCCCCCCCCCCAAAAAAAGCCAGTGGGAGACTTTGTTTATATATTAAATAGTACATTTTAGATAATACATATAGAGGTTAAGAGCTCAGTTCAGAACAACAGACCCCATTAGAGTTCCAACTCTGCCATTTGTTAGTTGTTGAACTTTCAAGAAATAATTTAATATCTTTGATCTTATTTAATGGCTTGAGAATGGAATAGTAATAGTGCCTCTAAAAAGTTGTTTAAGGATTGACTATAATAATGTTAAACACAGAGTACCATGTACAGTAATGATAGCTGTTAGGTACAAATGTTTGAATCCTAGGAACATGTTATTTGAAAGAGGATGTCATTTGGGGCAGGCAGAATGAATCTCTTTGGGGAATTACATGTAAATGCTGCCAGGTTACCAAAACTTAGTGTTGGTAGGTATTTCCAAGGTCATCTAGTTCAGTCTCCTCTCTCCCTCCCTCCTTTCCTCCCTCTTTTACTCCCTTCTTTTTCTCCCTCCCACCTTTCTTCTCTCCTTCCTTCGTTCCTTCCCTCCTTCTCTTCTTCCTTCCTTCCTCATACTTTACCCCTAAATCATCACTTTTAAGATTTTGTCTTCTTAAAAATATGAGGAACACTATAAGGACCAATCAAAGGATGTCTCTGTTCCATCATTATTTCTGACAGCAACATCACGAAATGGATTTTATGAAAAAAAGATCTAATTGTATTAGATCTCTACCCAGTTTAACAGTTTTTTTTTGTAAAGGGAAATTTGTCATTTCACATGGGAAGATTTGCCCCAGTCCTCCCTAAAATGAGTTTCCCACCCCCCTCAGTTTCTCTGTAATAAGTATGTTGTCACATGCTAAGACTGATTCATTCATTCTGTGAGCACTTAGTGACCCCTACTATGTACAGCTCTCTGTGCTAAATACAGAAATGGGACAAGATTTGTCAAGAATGGTCCCTGTCTTCAAGGAGCTAAAGGTGAGCCTTAAGAGGAAACTGCAGACTGGGCTCAGTGGCTCAAGCCTGTAATCCCAGCACTATCAAGCCGAGGCAGGTGGATTACTTGAGGTCAGGAGTTCAAGATGAGGCTGACCAACATGGTGAAACCCCGTCTCTACTAAAAATACAAAAATTAGCCATGCGTGGTGGTGCACGCCTATAGTCCCAGGTACTTGGGAGACTGAGGCAGGAGAAACACTTGGATCTGCGAGGTGGAGGTTGCAGTGAGCTGAGATTGCACAACACTGCACTCCAGCCTGAGCAAAAGAGTGAGACTCCATCTCAAAAAAAAGAAAAAAGAGGAAAGTGAAGAACCTAAGTTTTAATAACCATTGGAACCCCTAGAGCTGAGCAAAGAACTCTAGGAATTCAAAGGAGATGAGGTTATGTCTCAGGAGCTCACCTAGAAGGGTAGGTGGGGTTTGGACAGACAGAAACAGGGAAAGACTATATTATCAGAGGTTGCAATAAATGAATTCAGTGGGCATCTGTTGCGCCCAACAGCTTTCATTCTATCTACTCAACTTTCTATTGGGGAACCAGTTAAACCCCCTTATTCCAGTCTTGGTTGAACTGATAGGCTGCCGTGCCCTCTGTATGTCAAGAGGTGAACATACTATGCAAGCAAGGACATTCATAGAATTTTTGCCAGGAATTTGATCAGAGTGAACCAAGGAAAGAGAAGAGTTAGAGCTGCTCAAGACTCTTCTTTAGCAGAGACTGTCAGTAAGGTCCTATTCCCTTGGTACCCTGAGCTACTCCTGATACTGTCTTTCCCAAACTGGGTGGCTCATTTTTGTCCACTGACTCTATGAACCACCCCACATTATTCTAACAAATTCTCTTTTTTGGCTTAGTTTAGCTAGAATCACTTCTGTTGCATTCAGCCAGAGACCCCTAAATGGTAGATTAACGGACTTAGAGAAGAAAAAACAAGATTTGTTTGGGTGGCAATGAATAGTCTGTCTGTAGGCTGCATACTAGGAAGCTTGTAGTTGGAAAAGGATGCTTGGCTCTGGAATGTGGGGGACCTTAACTGCTAAGCTCAACGGATCCATCAAAGCCAAATTTTAGAAAGATTAAGTGGGAGAAGGAGCAGGGAAACAAGGCGGTTAGTAACGTAGCTTCTTTTATAAATTCTTGCACTGTCTTGCATTATTTATTTAACTTACCTTGCCAAGTTTTTGGAAACTCATTATATATGCCTATATTCATTATAATGTAGGACTGTAAAGATGATTAAGACATGCTTCTTGTCTTCCCAGAGCCCCTCAACTGAAAGGTTGTTCGTGTGAGGAATAAATGAATAGGATTACATAAGAGTTATAGATATTTTATGTACAAGAGAGTGATTAACTCTTACATTGGGCTAGGAAAGGCTTCAAAGAGGTGATGATTTCTGAAGAGAGCTTTGAATAGAGATTTGCCAGATGGGCCTGGTGGAGATAGGTATAAGCATTGGGATTACAGGTTTGAAGTCCTGGAAATATATCAGCATTAGAGATAAAGATTTAGGATCATAAATACATGATATGGTCATTTAAAAATAGATGAAATTGCCCAGGGACATAGACGATAGTTATAAAAGAAGAAAGACATGGACTGAACTCCAGGGAACATCAGCAGTTAAAAGATAGCCTGACAAATACAATGCCTAGCAGAGGACCGTGAGATAGGAGTGAACATTCAGGAGAATTACCAGAGCAGGGCACCGTGGGAGCCGGTAGAGGAGAAAGTTACAGGATGGGAGGAGGAAAGTGTAAGAAGCCACAAGATTAAATAAAAACAGGACCTAAGAATGTCTATTAGTTTGGGGAAAGGAAGGGCTATTAATCTAGTGAGAGTAATTTCAGTGGAATGGTGGGGGCAGGAATTAGTTTACATGGGGAGGATGGGGAGATGAGGTGGGGAAACAGAGTCTACCCTTGCTTTCAGGAAAACTAGCTGGTGATGAAAGGAGAGGGATATTAGCAAAGGGGAATACAGGTCAAGGGAGGCTTCTTTCTTTGTTTTGTTTTGCTAATGAGAAGAACTGATGCTTATTAGTCCTGGAGGTCTGTGGCATGGGCTTTCCTATCAACTGAATACCTTAAAGAGAACAAGCTGTTCCTTCTGATATGTAAATATACAATCTCACTTCTGATCCAAGATGGGCCTGTTTTACTCTGTATTTTTCTCTATCACAAAAATATAGTGCTATTCTAACTGTAACTGTGTGAAGATACTGAAAGGATTGAAATGTCCCAGAAGCAAATAAATTTGGGATCATATATTAAATATTTAACTTGGCCATATGTAGATTAACTTTTCAAGGAGGGAAAATCAAGTTGAATTCTAATCCCAAATGTGTATTCTTCTTAGGGAGAAATATTTTGAGTACATATAAAACACCTTATGTGGCAACTGCCTCCCTCCCTAGTTTGGGGATAACAAAGGCAAAGGGTTAGGATTAGCAGAATCTACTAATAATCTGATCATTGTTTTAGTGAAATAACAATTTCTACTAAAGACTTCCCCCTTAGGCTTGGCTGTACTTCTGAAGGTTGGTCAGCTAGTAGGTGTTGTGCCCATTTCAAGCTTCATGACTTTTCTGGTCTAGTTTGTTAGTCAGTCTCATTAGGCTCCCAGGTGACATAAACCCAGTTTGAAATAAAGAACAAGAAAGTTATCGGCTCAAGAAACCAAACTATGATACAGTCAAGCTTTTGTAAACTCAAGCCATTTCAGTTATTTCAAGCCAGGAACTAACTATATACCTCTCTCTGTCTCTCAGTTGTGCTTCTTTTTTGGTGCAGGATTTATTTTCAGCCATTGCATACTTGCTTTCTTCTTTGAGCTAGACCAATGGATGCCAGCAGCTTCTAGACTCATTTTCTCATTACTAGGAGAGAGGAAAAGACTTGCCCCTTGCTCTAGAACTTTGTTATCCTTGGGTCATATACCTATCCCACCCCCTATCCCCAGAGGGGTATAGCCAGAGGATTGAGTTACTAAGGTTAGTCCAGCTAGGATTAGATGCCCATCATTTGCCGAGTCATTGTGACTGAAGAAGCAGAGTCTTTAGGGAGATAGCATTCTCCATTGCCCTGCTTGGTGAGGAAGGAGGCCCTTGAAGAGTAGGGGCTGTTGCCTGAAAAGAGAAGAATACTAGGCAGACAAAAACTAGAGATGTTCAATACATTTGGTTTGCACAAAACTTAACTAGGGTATGTGAACACATAGACTGACTGGTTGGAATGAGGGTATGTGAAAGCTTTGTGAAATTATCTACCAGAACATGTCTCTCCTAGAGAAGGGAATTACAGTGGGTTATAACTTGATTGTATTAGAAAAATAAACCATCCTACAGAGACTTAGCGCTTTACAATATAAAAGTAATTTCACTTGCATCAAGCTTATTGGAGCTAAAAGTAATTGAGTAGATATTTTTTATTTCCATTTGAGAGAGTACAGACTGAGTCTCAGAATAAAAGATAAAACTTTCTTCCTCAGGATCCCATAACCATTGAGTAAGACAATAGCTTTCAGTTTGGAGTCAGTAGTCCCAACTTCAAATACTTATTCCATTACACCTGATTCTCCATGCTACTGAAAGTACAATTTTTTAAAGGGTTATTCTTGCCCAGTTTTAGGAAGTGTTTTTGTATGTGACTTATAAATTGTATTAACAAATTGTTCCCAATTTATTAAAGTTATGACTTCACAGATTCCTCAGGCCACCACAAATCTGCTCCTGTTGACCTAATCTCTCCTAAAGGGCAACATGATTTTTAGGCTCTCTTAAAAATGTGTGGTATCTCGGCTGGGCACAGTGGCCAATGCCTGTAATCCCACCACTTTGGGAGGCTGAGATAGGCGGATCACCAGGTCAGGAGTTCCATCTTAATCAACATGGTGAAACCCCGTCTCTACTAAAAATACAAAAATTAGCTGGGCATGGTGGTGCACACCTGTAACTTCAGCTACTCAGGAGGCTGAGGCAGGAGAATGACTTAAACCTGGGAGGTGGAGGTTGCAGTAAGCTGAGATTGTGCCACTTGCATTCCAGTCTGAGAGACAGAGCAAGACTCTACCTCAAAAAAAAAAATGTGTGGTAGTGTGTATCTCTTAATAATTAGGTACTCTATTGGATGATGTATTTCTAGATAGCCTGGAAACAATGGCTTAAAGTGGTTTCAAACCCACCAAGACTGATATGTTCTTTTGCCTTATGTTCTCTAATCTGATTCGCCAGAAAGGAAAAAGGCATATAACAATTGAAGTTTTTAAATATTAAATTTATTTATATCTTTAGCAATTTCTTGGTATTATTGTTTGTTTCAGATGAAAAGAAACAAATGGTTGCAAATGTGGAGAAACAGCTTGAAGAAGCGAAAGAACTGGTATGTCCAGACTTAGTAATGTATTTTAACACACAACCAGAGCCGTTTACGCTAATGCCTTCCTCTAACCTGTTTTATACATTGTGGAAATGTGAAGCCTTGCTTAGTAGCATTTTATTCAGAATTTGTCCATGTTTAAATTGAAGAGATTATAATAGCTTCTTGGGATTTTATTCTTCTTAATAAAGGTGATTCATTAAATATTTCTCATTTTTATTCCTTCATAATATGTTTCATAAATAACAGCTGTAAATAGCTAATGCTGGATAAAGGCATACTGCGTACCAGACACTGGATTAGAAGTATTGCGTATTTTATAATATTTGATTTTCTCCAAAACCATGTGAGACAATATTATTTGTCAAAAACAATAGTCTCATAGTTTCTCCTATTTTCAAGCTCCCAAGTTTCATAGATGACTATAGAAGACATGAGACTCCTAGTTCAGAGACAAAAGATTTTTATGGCCCACAACAAAAGCAGATGCCAGTGTTTCCGGCTGGTTGCATCAGTTCCTGAGTTTCAGTTCCCACAGTGGTGATGTAGGCAGACCTAGATATATGCCTACAACAGCATTGAATGCCTTATAGGCGAGAGCCTAGGAAATGTGCCACTTTATAGCAACCTATAAGCAAGGCTGTTGTTTGTCCCAGGTGACACATTATTTCCTCTCTCTGAGCTCCTTGCAAATACTAAAAAATGGCTCAGACAGAGTGCTCAGGACCTTGTATTCTTGGCATACCAGGCAAGACATGTAGGAGCATGAGAGAATCTTGGCAAAGTGATTCTCAACACTGCTACTACTCCCATTTTATGGATGGGGACACAGAGACTTAAAAGATTAAGTAACTTGTTGGAGGTCCCAAACCCTCTTCAGTGATAAAGATTTGTTCCTAGTTATGCTGAACCCAGAGCTCTGGTTCATCCACTACTTTTTTATATGAGTGAATTAGTAAAACATGGAGCAAAAAAGGACTAAAAGTATGTATCTTAATTTGTGCCTTTAAAAGCCAACTACTACAAGCATGAGTATGCATTGTCTCAACTTGTTACTACGCATTGTGGCCCTGGATGAGTGTGTTGCTTTTCTGTTTTATTTTATTTTTGATATAGAGCCTCACTCTGTCACCCAGGCTGGAGTACAGTGGTGCAGTCTCGGCTCACTGCAACCTCCACCTCCTGGGCTCAAGCAATTCTCATGCCTCAGTGCTCCGAGTAGCTGGGATTACAGGCGAGCAAATACCACACCCGGCTAATTTTGTTTGTTTGTAGAGATGGGGTTTTGTCATGTTGGCCAGGCTGGTCTTCAACTCCTGGCCTCAGGTGACCTGCCCACCTCCCAAAGTGCTGGGATTACAGGCATGCACTACCACACCCAGCTAATTTTGTATTTTTAGTAGAGACAGGGTTTCACCATATTAGTCAGGCTAGCTTGAACCCCTGACCTCAGGTGATCCACCCACCTTGACCTCCCAAAGTTCTGGGATTACAGGCTTGAGCCACTGTGCCCAGCCCATACTCACCTTTTGATCAGGACCTTGGGAAAAAAACGTTTTTTATTTGACTATTGGGATTAATTGTGTTTCTGCTGAACATCTGGTTTCCATTAGTCTCTTGGACACTACACATTTTGTAATGATGCCACATAAATGTTGTGACAACATGGAACAAATGCATACGAGCCTCATTCTTGGTTTCATTCTAAGTGCTTATTGTGTTTCCTTTTTCTTTCTTACCTACTTTTAATTTAGTTTTAAGTATCCATGTAAAATATCTTCAACAAAAATATACTTAAGTCTCAGATTTTGACTTGCATGTATATTTGCAGTTACTTTTCTGGATGGTCCTCTTTAGCTTGTTAAAACTAATAGATGATTTCAGAGAGTTGCTTTAAATAATTGTCTTGCTAACTAATGATTTTATTTGTTGGTGCTTCACATGTATGTTGTCATAATGATTTAAACTATCATTGTTTAAATCAAGGCTTATTAAAAATTTTACTTTATAATAAATTGAAGCCTATTAACTGAAATGTGATTGTCTGGTTTATCTGTATGCTACTATAGTTACTAGTTGCTAACACTGAATAGAAGTTTTATTAATGAAAAGCTTATAGTGTTCTAGAAGGAACTTATGAGAAACCTTTAAAAGGTAAACTCCATGGCAACATTTTTCCAGGTGATTTTAACAGACACGGCCTGGGCCAATTTGCTGTCGTGACTAGTTTTTATTTTATTTATTTATTTAGAGACAGAGGCTCGCTCCATCACCTAGGCTGGAGTGCAGTGCATGATTCTGGCTCACTGCAACCTCTGCCTTCCAGGTTCAAGCAATTCTCCTGTCTCAGCCTCCCGAGTAGCTGGGACTACAGGTGCCTGCCACCATACCTGGCTAATTTTTGTATTTTTAGTAGAGATGGGGTTTCACCTTATTGATCAGGCTGGTCTCGAACTCCTGACCTTGGGTAATCCACCCACCTCAACCTCCCAAAGTGCTGGGATTACAGACATGAGCCACCGTGCCTGGCCTGGTTTTTGTTTTTTAATGGCAACTACAAGTAAGCCACTTCTGCTGTCTCGTATAGTGCTTTCTGTATCTTCCTTATCACTTGCAATCATCATTACTAGAGTTAATTTTAACCTGGCAATTATCAAGTAAGAAACACTGTTCTAAGTACATTATGGGAATTGCCTCATTTAATTTTCACAGCTGCCCTATGAAAAATATACTATTTTATAAGTGGGAAAAATAAGGCACAGAGACATTAAGAAACCTGTTCAAGATTCCATGACTAATAAGTAGTAGAGCCTATGATGTGAACATGAGAGTCTGGCTTCAAAGCCTGTGTCCAAACCACTATAGTATTTCTGCATTGCTGCCAATTAAACTCTTCTGTGTTGTATCCTGAGTGTTATATGACAGCAGCTTGTTAAAAAAAAACAAACAGTGCCCTGCTGTGATTTCATTGAGCTATATGTAATAGCATATTACTGCATCCATTTAGTGCCGTATCAATGTGGTTATGAAGTATTGAGAGTTAGGCTGAAGGTAAAGATCACATGTTGGTTTGTACATGATTTTCCTAATTAGAAAACACCTGCCAGAGTAAATGTCACCAAATCAGGCTTGGCTGGTGTTTCATGGATTAACCATGGGAAATACTAGCTTACTTTTTCTTCCCATAGTGGTGGAGGTTAATGGTCAGAAGACAAAACCAGGTTGGATTGAATGATAGGCTATTCCAAGTATATTGAAATCAAATTATTAAGAATGTTTGGATTAATGTGTGTCTTTTATTTTATTTTATTATTATTTTTTGAGATGGAGTCTAGCTCTGACACCCAGGCTGGATTGAGTGCAGTGGTGCAGTCTCAGCTCACTGTAACCTCTGTCTTCCAGGTTCAAACTATTCTCCTGCCTCAGCCTCCTGAGTAGCTGGGATTACGGGTGCCCATCCCCAGGCCTGGCTAATTTGCTATTTTTAGTAGAGACAGAATTTTACCATGTTGGCCAGGCTGGTGTCAAACTCCTGACCTCAAGTGATCCACCTGTCTTGGCCTCCCAAAGTACTGGGATTACAGGCCTGAGCCAGTGTGCATGGCCAAATGTATAAGTTTTAAAAGAAATTATTGGCAAAGCAAGTACTCAGGCACAATGTGTGTCACTTGGCAAGTACTCAGAATTGTTGAACTAAACAAAAATTAAGGGTAAAAGTAGTTTCAATATTATTTGATCATTCAGCACGCCGAGCCTGGTTCTTCAGTTGGTACATTCAGCACCCTGACCCTGGTTCCTCAACTACAGAATGAGGAATTAGAATTAGATCCTTTCAGCTCTAAACATTTGCTCAAATAAGAATAAGAATAAGAATGTTTCTCTCCGACTTCTAGCTTGAACAGATGGATTTGGAAGTACGAGAGATACCGCCCCAAAGTCGAGGGATGTACAACAACAGAATGAGAAGCTACAAACAAGAAATGGGGAAACTCGAAACCGATTTTGTGAGTCAGATTCGACCCTTTGCCATATTTACTTTTTTAAAATTGTTTCCTCCTCATTTCTCAGTCAGCATTAAATGTACAGTCTTTCGGGCTCATGTAGAAGACAAGCAACAGCTATCATTCTTTATGACGTAGGGAGCTAAAAAATGGCTATAGAGTTAGCTAATGGTGGAATTTAAGGTATGTTGGATTAATGACTCACAAATAGATCCAAATCATGCGGCCCTTTGAGTCCGAATGGCATTTACTGGTACCTAGCATTTATTAACATTTTGAAACTCAGTTTCTGGCCTTTCAGGGTTTGCAGCCTCTAAGATGCAGCCTTTACAATTGCACTCCCGGACCTCAGGGGCTCATAATCTCCCGAAAGCAAATCTGTATTTTTGGATGCATGTTTCTATGTCTTTTTTTTCCTGGGATAAATTCTACAGACTTAATTAGATTTTTTAAAGGATATATTATATCCTTCCCCCGAAAAGATAAAAGAAACTACTTTCAATGCACAATTTATATGTGATTTTTTATATTAATTGCCCATAAGAATATTTAGCTGTCTCTTTCTATATATCTGGCATTTAACTTTATCTGCTTTATAGCAAATTGAAGAATATAAATGTAAAGGCATAATGTTGATGTTATTAGTAATTAAAAATTAATAGGAATAGAAAAGATACAGCTGAGTAATTCCACTCCTGCATATATATAAAAAAAAAATTAAAAGCAGCGTCTGAGAGAGAGATTTGCACATCCATATTCATAGTAGCATTTTCACAGTAGCAGAAAGGTGGAAGCAACCTAAGCATCTGTTGTTAAATAAATGGATAAACAAAATATGATGTATCCATACAGTGAAATATTACTCAGCCTTAAAAAAGGAAGGAAATTCTAACATATGCTACAACTTGGATGAACCTTGAGGACATTATGCTATGTGAAATAAATCACTCACAAAGACAAATACTACATAATTCCACTGATATGAGGTATCTAGAGTAGTCAAATTCATAGAAACAAAAAGTAGAACAGTAGTTACCAGGGACTTGGGGAGAGGGAGAAATGGAGAGTTGTTTCATGGGCAAAGAGTTTTAGTTTTGCAAGACTGAAACTTGAAAAAGTTCTGGAGATTGGTTGCTCACCAATGTGAATATATTTAACACCACTGAGCCATACAATTAAAAACGGTTAAGATGGTAAACTTTATGTTATGTGATTCTACCAGAATTAAAAATAAAAAGATACAGATAAAAATATTTTTAAAACACTGCTAATGATGAAAGGACAAAGAAGTTAACACAATAACAACTAACTGTTCTCATAGGCTGGCAGAGGAAATTAGGTTTTCAGCAAATTAATTAAATTTCATATAACTCACGTTAAAAAAAAAAAGATACAGGTGAGGAAAGATCTGAGCCTTACCTATGAGCAACAAGTCATGTGTTGACTGATAAATCGGCTGTATTTTTGAATCTGGGGCCCAAATTCACAAGGAATGTCAAGAATGCGTAAGGATCTTTCCACCTCATTCTTGCCTTAGGTGTTTTGCTTTTGGTGGGTATACCTACTAGACAACCGTATACTTTTCCACTACAAGACCAACATCAATGGACTTGGTAGATATCCCTCCTAGAGTCTGGAAATAGTATGATTTGCAGTTATGCATGCTTGTTTTGTATTTGAATGGCTATATTATCATGAGAAGTTGAGGTGGATCATATCAATTACTCTGATGCCTTTTAGACCATGCTCCTGTTAATTAAAGAAAACAAAACAAAAAAACTCATGATGGGCCCAAATTGATAAAATAAATGTATATGCCTAGGTCTGTGCTCTGTAAAATTTTCTCCAACTGCTTTGTGAAAGGCTAGTTTTGCTAAGCAAGAAATATGAAATATAGTGAGAAAATTGGGTTAATTTAAGAACTTGACAACTCAAATTTATACTGAGAAAATTCGAACTAAAGTTAAAGTTTCCGTATAAATGATGAAAGCAAAATAAAATATTGATAAGGATTGTTTTAGCTTGCTTACCTCATTTTTAATGGAACTCTTTTCTGAAGATTTTTCTTACGGGTTCTAGAAAAACAAAGGGTATCGGGGCCGGGCGCAGTGGCTCAAGCCTGTAATCCCAGCACTTTGGGAGGCCGAGGTGCGTGGATCATGAGGTCAAGAGATCGAGACCATCCTGGTCAACATGGTGAAACCCCGTGTCTACTAAAAATACAAAAAAATTAGCTGGGCATGGTGGCGCATGCCTGTAATCCCAGCTACTCAGGAGGCTGAGGCAGGAGAATTGCGTGAACCCAGGAGGCGGAGGTTGCGGTGAGCTGAGATTGTGCCATCACACTCCAGCCTGGGTAACAAGAGTGAAACTCCGCCTTAAAAAAAAACAAAACAAAGGGTATGAATTCACAAGGGCTGCGACAACAAAGTACCACAGACTGGGTGGCTTAAATGACAAGACGTTTGTTTTCTCACGGTCCTGGAGACTGGAAGTTGGAGTTGAAGGTGTTGGCAGGTGTGGCTCCTTTTGAGGCCTCTCTCCTTGATCTTTAGTTGGCTTCTCCCCACGTCTTCCTGCTACACTTTTCCATGGCCCAGTTTCCTCATCGTGTAAGACATCAGGCATATTGAATTACGGCCCACGAGAACGACCTCATTTTAATGTAATCACCTCTTTAGAGACCCTATCTCCAGAGTCAGTTACCTTCTCATTATGGGAATCAGGACTTCAACACAGAGATTTAGGAGAGATATAATTCACTTCATAATATTTAGGTTAGTTTTAATCTTTTATTCTTAAAATTTTTTTCAGAAGTTAAATGACTTCTGTGGCAATCTTTAGTCTTTTTTTGTTTCCCAAAGAGTACAATACTGGGTAAAGTCCTTTAGGTATTTGGAAATTGTATGCTTGGATAAGTGTTCCTTTCTGGGCTATATTTTCTGTTATAGAGAAAAATGGAAGCAACAACTATGAACTAAATATGTATTCTCTAGGCCAGGGATGTCCAATGTTTTAGCTTCCTTGGGCCACACTGGAAGAAGGATTTTCTTGGGCCACACATAAAATATCCCAGCACTGATGACAGCTGATGAGCTAAAGAAAAAAAAAAATTCACAAAAACCCTCATAATGTCTTAAGAAAGTTTATGAATTTGTGTCGGGCCGCATTCATAGCCATCCTGGGCTGCCTGCGGCCTGCTGGCCATGGGTCAGACAAGCTCGATTTAGGCTATCATTAAAAATTCATGTATTTATGTGTATCTGCTACCACAGCTTTCTTCTACCATGTTAGGAAACATCTTTCACCGCCACTGCTGCTATTGAATAGTGATTTGCAGTTTGTAAAGTACTTTGCCATACGCGATTTCATTTCATTGTGTGAAGAATAGACAGCAGATATGGATTACTATCCTCATTTACACATGATAGAACAAAGAGGCTTAGATTAATTATAGATTTCATGCAGCAAGTGTTTCTTGAGTTCTATGGTGTGTCAGGCACTGTCACACCATAGTGACACCTGCATTCTAGAATGACACCATGGTGACATTCTAGCACCTGCATTCTAGGTGCTAGAATGCAGCAGGGGTGAACAGGATAAAGTTCTTGTTGTCATGTATCTTAAATTATAGCAGGAGAAAAATCTAGTCGGGAAGGCAATAAACAAATACATACATATGATAATTTCAGGTAGACATACATTCTATAAAAAAAAATAAACTGAAGAAAAATAAAGCGAGTAAGTGAATAGAGAGTGGCCAGCGGGGTGATTGTGGCCATTTTTGCCCAGGCGTTCTCTGAGGTTTAAGTGAGAGCGGAAGAGAGGTGGGTGTGGTTGCAGAGGATGCAGAGGAACGGTCTATGAGGGCATTGTAGGCTGTGGCAAAGACCTTGGCTTCTGTTCTCAGTTGATGGAAAGCCACCAGAGGACTTTGAAAGTGAACGGTCCTTTGACTCTGTTTTACAGCTTTCTTCATTTTACCACACCATCTCACAGGATGTATTTGAATAGAGTGTAGAAAATGTCGGCGTAACTCCCTTGTTTTAATTATTGTTTCTTTTATATATTTAATCCCTTTTTAAAGTGGAGAATATCTATTTAAAGATATTTGGTAACTTTCTTATGCTGACATATCATACCTAGAAATATTGAATTTTGAGAAAGAATAGCAGAAATGGTTCTTCAGCTCTATGCGTATTGCCATTGAAGCTGTTCTCCTGTTGCCCTTGTAAATAGCAGGACTTTGGGGGAGCATGTATGTGCATGGGGAGAGGCAGAGGACAACTCAGTACTGTATTGTTTGACTCCTTTGTCCACTCGCTTTCTTTCGCTAGCCCCTCATTCTCCTCTGCCTACCCTTTGGATGCCTGGATTCTTCCACTGGCCTCCTCAGTGTCTGATCATCTTTCCCGCAGCTTCCATGGCTGCATCTATCCTAACTGGTATTTGTAGCTGAGACCTCTTGATAGCTCTAGGTTTATATTTCTTCCTGTTTATCCCAGAGTCTTTTAAACACATGCAGATTCAACAAGTACTGGTTACTTCAGAGTTATCATTAATTTTTCAACCTTGTACCGCCACTGGGTCACTGAGAATTAGCAGATCTACCACCTAAATATCTCTACTACTAGAAGCCTTCACAGTGTCTCAATCTGGATAATTGTAGTACTCTTTCCTAATTCTGTTCTTCTGTCATTCAAAACCCTCTATACCACTCCATAATTATCTTTTGAACACACTGATCTGTATAGATAGGTTATGCCATTACACAAAATCCCACTGAATCCTCATTGTCTGCTGAATAAAATCTGGGTCAATTTCTAGGTATTCTGTCCTGTTCCATTGCTTCTTCACATGTCTAGTAATTTTATTATAGTATACTTGGTGTTATGTATACTATGTTGTTATAAAGCCTAGAATTTATTATTATTTTTTAGAGCAGTGCTTATTGTCATCACTTCTTTAAGGATCTTTTTTTTTTTGAGACAGAGTCTTGCTCTGTTGCCCAGGCTGGAATACAGTGGCACAATCTCAGCTCACTGCAACCTCCGCCTCCCAGATTCAAGAGATTCTCCTGCCTCAGCCTCCTGAGTAGCTGGGATTACAGGCGCACACCATCACACTTGGTTAATTTTTGTATTTTTAGTGGAGGTGGGGTTTCACCATGTTGGCCAGGATGGTCTCGATCTCTTGACCTCGTGATCTGCCCACCTCAGCCTCCCAAAGTGCTGGGGTTACAGGTGTGAGCCACAGTGCCTGGACAGGATACTTTTTAGACATTTTTTTTTTCCCTAATCATTCTACTCCTTCCTGTATGAAATTTTAATAGCCACAGATATTCTGTATCTGTACATCTCATGTACTATGGCCCCTTGGAGGGCCACACGTCTTTGTAATATCTTAAGATTCATCATCCTCCCAAGAACTAATTTTTGCCTCTGTGAACTTGATTCTCCTCCTGTTGACAATACATGCACTAGAAAATGTGAAGCTTTATTCAAGCAGTTAGATAGTTTACCAGCAAATCCGATTGGTCCTTTCAGAGTTTATTGTTAGACTTTGTTAGGACAGGTTTAGAGTAGCCCTGCTTTTGCGGTGTGGCCTTTCTTGGGTTCCTTTTGAATGACTGGAATGTTTAGTAAGCACTGTCTCTGATGTTTTTTTGGAATTCCATCTCCCACCTCTAAAATATCTGGTCAATCCATTACTCCCCAGTACTTGTTCTCTGTGAGACCTCATGGGGTCTTGTCCTCTGCATATGCAAATTCGTTTTCAGCCAAAGACTTAAGGGGACCACTTTCTCGGTTTCTGGAGCTCCTTCTCTATGTGGCTACTCACCATTACGCTGCTAAAGTTTGAGGATGCATCCCAGCAGCCCTAACCCCAGTGTCTGGCCTGGCTTCTAAGATCAGTGACCTGCTGCACTCCATTTGGGTCCCACCTTCATGTGCTGCAATCAGGAAGTTGCCTCCAGGGACATGAGCCATGTGGGGCTCATTTCACATGTTTTTCTTCTTTAAGGAATAATACTCCTATACTGCTTGTTGTCCAACTTTAGAAAACAATTGATTCGTGCATTTTGTCCACATTCACATTTGTTTAGAACAGGAGGAGTCATACACCAATTACCCCACCATGACTGGGAATGAAAGTTCAGTGTTGTTTTGCTTTGTTTTTTAATTCCTTAACAGATAATTTTATATATCACAGAAGGAAAAATAATAGTCTACTGTTTACTATAGGGAAATTGCAACTCTCCTCTGAGTGTTGAGTCTAAGTATGCTAAAATGAAATGACACTAGACAGATGAACGGGAAAAACCAAACAAAATGTATTGTGTGCATAAGTACAAGGGGCCACACACAAAGTAGGAGACTCAAAGTAGGGCCAGATAACTGAAGCTTTTATATTGTGCAGAAAAGCTAGAGGTTTGGAGCATGCGGACAGGTTATCAGAGCTAGAGGGGAGGAAGGCAGGCAAGCAAAAGTTGTCTTGGCTCTGCCGATGGAGCATCGCAGGCAGCAGCCCTCTGGAAGAATGGATGGGAGTCTGTGGTAAAGCTTTCTCTGTTACCTTTAAAAGTGCCAGGCACAGTGGGTCATCACTGTAATCCCAGCATTTTGGGAGGCCAAGGCGGGCGGATCACTTGAGATCAGGAATTCACATAGCCTGGCCAGCGTGGTGAAACCCCATCTCTACTAAAATTACAAAAATTAGCCGGGCATGGTGGCGCACGCTTGTTGTAATCTTAGCTACTCAAGAGGCTGGGGCAGGAGAATCTCATTAACCCGGAAGGCGGAGTTTGCAATGAGCTGAGATCGCGCCACTGCACTCCAGCCTGGGCAACAGAGTGAGACTCAGCTCAAAAAAGAAAAGAAAAAGCGTCAGACTTTTAAACCTCCTTTTCCTGTGAGTTCATCTTTCCAACATGCGGGTAAAGCCAGTAGGAGTTGGAGTGGGGGCGCTCAGAGAAAGCCTGTTTTGCATTCGCTGTTTACTTCTCTAAAACAGATTCCCTCGAAAATGCAGATCTCCAGCTTTTCAGAGCCACTCCTGTGTTTGTAGCCCCTCTGAACAGCTATCTCAAAATATGCCAAAGAAGTATATTTTGGGGTGGCATACTTTGGTTTTCTTCGTTACAGTGGCTGATCATAGAATATAATTTGTAACTGACTAAATACCTGTTTAAAGGATTTTAGAATTCATGCGGTAATTTGCAGTCAGCGTTGTGTGAGTGAGGGTATTACGGCAAGTTAGCGGTCATACTTACGTTTCCATTTATACTGTTACCATTCCTGGTGATTGTGTTCACTTACCTAATTTCATTCTTCTTGAGATATATATATATATATATATGCTTCTTATAGCCTAATATCGTTCACTTGTGGCTTCTTGTATAGCCTCAGAGGAAGTTAGGAATGTTAGATTCAGAAGAGGTCAAATCTAATCACCTTATTTTTTAGATGAACAAATAGAGGAGCAAGGAGACCAAATAACTTTCTCTAAAGTCACACTGCTTTCTGGAACCAGAATCAGAATCGAGTAACTAAGCACCCATTTTAATGTTCTCTTCAAAATCTTTTACAACCTGCCTGCTTTCGAGTTTCCACAAACATTTATTTAAAGTTTGGTTAGGTATTTGAAAACAACTTTAAAAAATCAGAATTCCTGTAAACTGTTCTTGTAATTTCTTCCTTCAACACTGGTATGAGGTTAGCTAGGGCCATCTCATGACAGAATATTCCAGGAAAATGAACCAGCCAATAGGAAAAAAAAAAAAATGTAGTGGAGGATTTTGTCAAGTTTAGGATTACTGTTGCTTCTTAAGAAAATCAAAGCAAATTTTAGAACCCTAAATGAATACAAACAAACCACCCCCCAAAATTGTATAAAATGTTTGACCAAGGCTCAATAAGTAGAAAAAGAAAGAAACAAGTAAGTGGTGTGCCAGTTTAAGGTTCCAAAGGTTATGAGGACGTGGTGTGTTGAATGCTTTTTCACATCTCTGATACTGTGCTATGATGCTAGCACCATCTTGTGGTTGAGTTGTATATTGCATAATTCTTTTTTCTTGTAACAAAGCTGAACTTCCTTTAAGACATACACAGAAGGATTTGGGGTGGATGAGTAGATCTTAATCAATGTTAAAAAGAGAGCTTTTTAGCCCCAGTCTCAAGTTCACTTCTATCCCAGGTCAGTGGTGCCCGAATGCTGTCCTTTTCCTGTTTGGCAGGCTATGTGATGTGATTGTTAGACCAGCTCCTAGTGCAGAGCTGTCTACATCAGAGAATGGCACTTCTATTGACAGTCTCAGCAGTGAGGCTGAATGGTCCTAGAAATCCAACTACCTGCAGACTATCAGAGTTGGTCCCTTAGGTCAGGGTTCAAAGGATGTTGTGGAACAGCTTGAAGCTTTTACTGATACTACCTGTACTCTCTCTTTTCATAGGTGAATGGACAACTTGAGTATCTGAGTTTATGAGTAAAGCCAGTACCCATATTCTTTTTTTTTTTTTTTTAACTCGAGATAGATTAAAGAAGTTCAAATGAGAAAGGTGAATTTAAATTTTGTTTTCGTTGAAAGGTCAAGAATGTATGCTTCTGTTTACATTTTATCTTTTCTGTACTTAGAGCTTCCTGGGATATCGTACTTGTATTTCTGTGGAAACTATGGGAAACCATGAAAACATGTTTTAGAGGTGGTAATATGTGATGATTATAGCATCGGCTAATCCTTCTTACAGGACCATAAGTGCATTCTAAAAAGAAATGAGAAAGACTAGATAGAACCACCTCAGAAAAGGACATTTTCTTTACTATGTACACTTAATGAATATACCTGCTATTAAAAAAATTACATTTATTGTTTGATTCTATGTAACTATAAAACCTGGTCATCATAGAATATTCTGAAAATAAAGAAGAGTAAAAATGAAAAAAAAATCACCAGTGGCCCTATTATCCCCAAAGAACCATGTTGTTCATTTTGGTTTGTTTCTTTCTGATCTTCTCTCCTCTTCTTCCTTGCATAATTTTTTGTTTCATTTTACATGACAATGAGGTCATTTGATCCTTTTTTTTTTTTTGAGATAGAGTCTCCCTCTGTCACCAGGCTGGAGTACAGTGGCACGATCTCAGCTCACTACAACCTCTACCTCCTGGGTTCAAGCAATTCTCCTGCCTCAGCCTCCTGAGTAGCTGGGAATACAGGCATGCACCACCACACCCAGCTAATTTTTGTATTTTTAGTAGAGACGAGATTTCAGCATAGTCAGGATGGTCTCGATCTCAACCTGGTGACCTATCTGCCTTGGCCTCCCAAAGTGCTGGGATTACAGACTTAAGACACCACACCCAGCCCACATATTCTGAAATATAAGATTGTAGCATTAGTATCTTCCATTTCTATAAATTCTTGATCATTTTGATAGGTGCATAATATTTCCTTGAATGATGTTAGCTAACCTTTCATTGAATCCTAATATATTTCCATTTACTTCCTCTATTATTTATGGTGCTGCAATGAACATATTTGAAGAGGATTATTTAATTAGGATCATTTCTCCGAAGACCAAGTCAAAGGGTATTAACAGTTTTATGACTCTTAATAAAATATGCCTGGAACTACATTTTCACTGTGGCTCATCAAATCACATTTGTTCTTTCTCCATAGTTTCTCTGTGTTAGAATGTGACTTTCAAAATAAAAATCACAGTAGACCAGGACCATTACTTTACAAGCATTACTCACTTAATCCACAAACAATTATGTAAGAAATACACTGTTACTTATGATGGTGGGGATTTTACAGACTCTAGAATTAAATACAACTGAGATTCCTTTTTCTAAGATACTCTTCCATGGAAGATACATTTAATGTTAGTAATGCTACCCAACTGCATGGTTCTCAGAATCTGTTCTAACCCTAAATTTATTTTACATTCTTAACATTTCTTAATCAGAAACTGAAGAATATTTCTTTTAGTTATTTGGATATGACTATGACCTTTAAGAGAGAAAGTACTACTCTATTTGTATGTTATATGCATGTGCATACCCATTATTTTCCTTGTTTGCATTCTTTTTTTCTTTTTCTTTTTTCTTTTTTTTTAAGATAGGGCCTTGCTCTGTCACCCAGGTGGAGTGCATTGGTGTAATCACAGCTCATGGTAATCTTGACCTCCTAGGCTCAAGTGATCTTCCCACCTTATCCTCCAGAGTAGCTAGGACTTCTGGTGCAAGCCACCACAGCTGGCTGTTTTTAAAATCTTTTTGTACAGACAGGGTCTCACTATGTCACCCAGGTTGGTCTCCAACTTCTGAGTTCAAGTGATCCTCCCGCCTCAGCCTCCCAAAGTGCTGGGATTACAGACATGGACCACCATGCCCGGCCTGCATTCATTTTCTTAAAAAGTTACTTCCCCATTACTGAGGCTCTGCTAGGTAAAATTGTTAGAAAATCATCATGCAGCTGCCCTTCATTGTTTATAGGATTCTTGTTCCTGGTCTTGACTTTGGTCAGTCTTCTCACAGATCTCCTGTTAATTTCAAAGACCAACACAGGAAAGGGACCCATCAGGTAGGGAATTTCCCAAAAACCTATCCTCACTGTTGTCAGTGCCTTCTGGAGCTGATCTGTGCTTGTGTATCACCCTGCTCTCCTTATCTAAGAGCCTGTACAAGGTTCATGTTCTTGACCCTTCTCCTCATCATGTACGCTTGATTAGAATAATATGATGTGTTAAAGATTTTATTGTTAGTTCTATGTGCTGAATTTGAGTTTGATCTTAATAGATTTTCTTCACTTTGAAAACTCTGACACTTTCTTCCAATGTGACTATTTTATGATGACAACTTTGGGCTTGAAAGTGTTTGCCTTTAGCTTCTGTAAAATTTTATAATCAATAAAATAAATTCCATGCTCACTGTAGTCATTGTCAAAGTTGAAGTGTGTCCTGATACAGATATCTGTGTGCCTATGCACCTACACGGTCATGTGCGTATAAATTAAGTTCATGTCAGATTCCCGATAGAATTCTGCATTTTAATTGGAATTTTTTCCCACCTACTTATCAATATTTATTCATCATTGGAATTATAGCTATGTTACCTTTTTTTTTTTTGAGACAGAGTTTCGCTTTTGTTACCCAGGCTGGAGTGCAATGGCGCCATCTCGGCTCACCGCAACCTCCGCCTCCTGGGTTCAAGCAATTCTCCTGCCTCAGCCTCCCGAGTAGCTGGGACTACAGCCACGCGCCACCATGCCCAGCTAATTTTTGTATTTTTAGTAGAGATGGGGTTTCACGACGTTGACCAGGATGGTCTCGATCTCTTGACCTCGTGATCCACCCGCCTCGGCCTCCCAAAGTGCTGGGATTACAGGCATGAGCCACCGTGCCTGGCTGCTATGTTACCATTTTATGGCGGAAGGAGAAAATTTTCGTTCTGACTTTATGGCATTTCTAGTTGTTTGAGTTTTCCAATTAGAAGAAGTATGTATTTTCCAGAAGCAGTGCTAACTGGCTTTATATACATATATAGTTTATTGGTTTTAAAACAGTTGTTTCTGTTTATAATCCTTTTCAAATGACTAAACAAATTATTATCAACTTGTTTGCTTGTTTTGCCCAGTGGCTTTGATCTTATCTAGGAAGTAAAGAGAAAAGATAAAACCAGTTAAGATTTGTGGGGGTCTGGCACATCTGCCAGGGGGCTTCCGACCAGCAGAGAGCCTCAGCCCCACTCAAGAGTTCTTAACCTGGAAGAGGGAGTGCGCGGAAGAAAAGATAGATAGAGAGTGGGGTCTGGAGGACTGCCAGGCAATGCCGGAGCAGCAAGTGCCAAGACAGCAAGTTTATTTGTGCAAACTACAGGTTATATACCTTTCAGTGCTTGAGGAGTGACGTACATTCCATTGTATCTTGAAATAAAATCACAAGAAAAGGGGTACAGAAAGTATGACTCTTAATCAAAGGGTGTACAGCAAAGGGACAATAAAGTTTGCAAAAAGGGGGTCATAAATCTAAACATGTGTTTTTCTAAAATCAGTTAAGCAAGCAAGTAAGATCGTTAACAAGGTATAGCTGGACCTTTCCAAATGTCATTCTAACCTTGCCTATTCATATAGGATCATATGCAAACAATATGATTAAGTTAGCAGAGGTAAACAAAGCCATACAGTTATTGTGCAGAGAAGGAACTAGGAGGCACACAATGTCTAACCATACAATGTCTCGTTAGACCACAAGGCCTGAGCTCAGCCCTTCTGTTGCAAATGTCAGAGGCAAAGATTGATGTTTATAAAATCAGTGCAACCAGACTTCCTCCTTTCCCTTGGCTCAACAGCCTCCAGGAGAGGAGAAACGTGTATGGGCTCAAGCTCAAGATGGCGAGGGTCCTGTCAAGGGCCCTTCGCAGGAGCGATCCCCACAAAGATTCTGGTGACAAATTTGGCTTTATTGTTAGATGGCACTAGATGGCACTGTTTGTTTGCAGAGTGCCATTTTTTACAAAAGAAACTATGGTAGTAACTGAAATTACTGCCTCATGAATAAAATATTTCTGATGGGATTTGCATTTCTGTATTGGCTGAAGACACTGTGTTGAATGTTTTATTAACCAGCCCAGTGCAACTGTCAGCCTATTAAAGAGATCCAATGGTCCCTGTTTAGATAAATAAACTAAATAAATCCAATTCGTCAAATTGTGTTCCTGGCTGTTTATTTTCCATTCTTTTGATGTACAGTTTATTTTAAGTTAAAGCCACATCGGTTTAAAAATTAATGGGAAAATGTTATTTGGTGTTTGGAACATGAAGAAGCTAATTGCCATCGTCAAAAATCCAACTCTGTTTTAATGTTAAACTGTTTGCTCATAAAGAGTAAACTTTTTAGTGGTTGCATATAAACTGTCCCTTGGTCAAAAATAGTCTGATAGTCTGCAAATATATGGCCAGAGACTGTGTTATCAAGATTAGTGGAACCTCTGTTTAATTTCCCTGGGAAAAAGTATTACGTACTTTAAAAGACAAGCTTTTCCTTGCTTTCCCTTTGAGTCACTCTCATTTTTCATATGGTATACTATTCCTTGGAAAGGAAAGTAGCTAATTGATTTTTAAATGAAATGCCTTTTATGAAAGTACTTGCTGGTCACTCTCCTGGTAAATATCAAACATTAAAGGAGAGACAGTGATGCAGTGGTAGTGGCGTTACTGACGGAACCAGAGGCCTCAAGGTGATGCTCAGTGTGGAACTGAAGTGTACGTGTTCACTGTTCTCTTAAGGCTTATGTTCTAGAACTGTTGAAACTCACAGTTTAATACCACAGACTGAACAAGAGATTTCATACTTTGGCCCTAGGGTTACAAAAATATTTGAAAAAAGTGTGTCAATTTTGTGCTTTGCTAAACTGATGTAAAGGTAGCAGTTTGAAATGACACATCAGGATTCCAATGTCTCATTTCTTTTTTCCTAAGTCATCATTTGCTTTTATGCCATTCTTATCGTCTTTACCCAGTTCCACATTTGTGAGATTCGGAACAAAATTTAAAACGGGTTAGGCACGTTTGACTTAGCATACAGCTTTTTGGTGCATTTAGCTGGTTGTGTTGAAGACTGAGCCAGATCTGATCTCTAGGGTGAAGATTTTTAAACTGTGTAATAGTGGTTGAGTTTTGCTATGTCAATTATTTTAAGCTTTCTTATGCAAGAAGTTAAATTGGGTCTAGAATAGATTTTGCCAGAGACTTTTCTGATGATTTCAAGTCCTTATAAGCCTAGCAGAAAACCTAGCAGAAAACGGACCATGTGTACAAATAGTCTCATTTTTTGCCTGTGGTTGTTTTGTTTGACTTTGTGTCCTTTAGTTCCCAAATATGGAGAAATTATATTTTAGAAATAAAAACAAATAACAACTGTGCAGTCAAATTGTGCTTTTGGCTTTTCTTTTAAGAAGTTCGTCAGATCATGGATTAAAAGCCTTTGCTAGAAATGCCTCTGAAATGCTTAAGTGCGATCATATTGGGAAACCTCCAGAAACGTGGCTCCATCCTCAGTGCATTTTATTAATTCTTGAGGCTCCTCATGTCTTTGCGAATACACAAAAGTTACTACAGGTCAAGCTCCATTGAAGAAGATTCTAAGGAAATGTCTAAATTTTCTCGTTCTCCAGTTGGTTCTGTTAATTGTTATTGAAACAAGTTACCACTGTCTTGGACTTGGAAATATATCGTGAAATGGAGACTTGCTTTATTAATCGTGAAGAATTTGACATGTGATCGCATTATTAAAGCGGAGAAAGAGTGTTGGATTTTAGGCTTCGGAAAGTCACATTGCATGGCATTGGCCTTGGTGTGAAATGTCCTATTATAGAAATGAAATGAGTTTCTTAAAACTGTAATCTGTACTTTAACACAAGGATGCCCCTTGTTAATCCCTTCTGTGTTTTTTTTAATCTGATACCTTTTGATTTTTGTAACGGAGTATTACATCTTTGCATATTGAATGACTGACATTTTTTGTTTCATTGTTTTCTTATTTTGATCTTTTTCTGCAAACCTAATCTACAAAAAAACTCAACTGAAGTAAGGCTAGAGTTATCTTACTTATAGAAATGTAATTTTTAAAGTAAAACTAGAAGAAAATTACTATCCTTATAGCTAGTATCTTGCAGATGCATATTCATTTTAGTTTCAGTGAAGTTTAAAATTTTCTTTTTCTGCATTTTTGAATGAATGTGGTTCAGTGCTAACCATTTTTTCTTTGTCTGATCCGGGGCTCCTAGTTGGATCTTCTATTTATACTTCAAAAATGTTATGTATATATTATTAGATTGCTAGAAATTGGGAATCCCATACTTTTCTAATATTATGTGCAAGTTAAATTTGACCATACTACCGAAAGAGAAAGTGTGAAATAGTGAGGAAAAAGCCCAGGCAGTGTAGATTGGAGACCTTGGATACATGGCATATTCGTTCTGTGCTTCAGTTTCCTTTTCTGCAAATCTGCATTGTAATACCGCCTCTGCCCACCTAATGGGGAAATGTGAGGGTCAAATACACCACAATAAAACACTTGGAAAACTGCACTGATTTTTAGTCAGTGACTTTCCTGCGAACAAGTGGTAAGCCTTTAATTAAAGAGGTCAGAGGCTAATGTATCTCAGTCAGAAAATTGTTTAAATATCCTAAAAATGTAAACCGTCTTCCACATTACTTCAGTGGACTAACTGTGGGAACATACACAGAGGATTAAAACGTGAAATCTTCCGCCATATTCTCTGATATGACCTTTTGAATTGGATTGCTTTTGTACTCCAGCACATTTTGTTTTGTAAAAGACATCTTAGAAATGAATCACTCTATGGTAGTAGAGTCAGAATTAAAAGAAGAAGAAATATGATATTACGTATTATTTTATATCATTTTATTATTGTATTATGTTACTATTTAGAGTTAGATTTGCACTGAATTTTTATCTAGAATTCAAAATACACATTGGATTACTTTGATTTTCTTCCCATTTCTTCCTTAGCTTCTAATAACTGGTATGTCTTAGCAACATTTAGAAGTCACTCTCTTGACTAGGCCAGACACTGGCCCAATATATATCATATTGAGAGGGAGAAGAGGAAGACTCTATAGTAGGTTGGGGCACAGAGAACAATACCACCAAAGTATGGTGCTTTGGCATGCTGACTGCTTTTGAATTAAAGGAAATTGAAAGGCCTTAGACACTGCCTCAGAGCCAAGGACGTTCTAACCTCCTCTTGTTTCTCTCTCCCACCTTACTCTCAATCACCACTCCTGCACCAGCACTGGGAGGTGTTCCCTCTGGAAGTTCCCTTATCCAACTGACAATAACTTCTTCGGAAGGAAATGCAATTGTCTTAAGACTCCCTCTCTCTGAATCTCATCAAATAACCAGGAAAAATCAACCACTCGAGAAGAGACTCAAAGTCCTCACCTTGCCTAGACTGACTTTTCATTTATTCTTCTGAGAGCTGCACCAAGAGATTACTTACGAGACTTTTTTTGGCATAAGACTTCTGTTGTTAACAGTGCGGTTCCACCCCTCATCTTCCCATAACTCATCCCATTCAGCGTCTAAAAGTAATCATTTACAAACTATTGTCTGACCTTTGGGCTCATTAAATTCCCCTAAATATTATTCACTACCTCTCAAAATTGCCTACACCCTTTTGTCCTCCTCTTTCCAAGAAGAGGGTGATTTTAAACCTCAGCTGTCTGGCCCTTCTTTGAATCTCATCTTTGCAGGACTCTCATGCCCATGAACACAATAATACATTTGTATGTCTTTTCTCCAGTTAATCTGTCTATTGTCAGTTTATTTCAGTGGGATGACTCAATTATTGAATCTTCGGAGGATAGATTTAAACTTTCCTAAAAGTATCTGTTAAATATTGTCATTCATATTGATAAAGTATTGACTTTAGTTTACATACCTAAAGATAGCAAGAAAATAGCCCTGTAATTTAAAAGTTCCAAGTATTGTTACATACTGAGAATTTGGCCTAGAGTATACACACATACAGAAGGCAATGTAATACACAACTAGAGATAATATGGTGGAAGCAAAAATGACTTAGATCAGGCTCTCATTAGTAAAACAAATAATAATGAGGAAGCTGAAGCTAAGAACTTTTGAGCTGATGGTGTTTTAGTCACTTCAGTAAAGTTCATTTTAATTTTGGTGGTTCTCAACAATTAGTTGTTGTTGTTTTGGTATAGATTGCTATAGACAACTTACATTGTGCAAGCAGCCAAAAGATGAATAAGACAAACTTTTCAAGGAGCTTGTTGCCTTAATAATTATAATGCTGTGGTAAGTACAATTACAGAGGTACAGATGGGATCGTACATGAAAACAGGGAGGGACATTCAGCTGGTGTGTGTGCGTGTGTGCGTATGCATGTGTGTGTAGGAAGTGGGGGTTTTGAAGAAGGCACCCTCTGAGAGGTGATATCCACACTGAGACTTGAAGGATAAGGAAGAATTTGACAGAAGCAGGGTGTAGTCAGGTTGAACAAGCAACATGAATGAAGAATTTGAGGGAGGGATAGTGGAAGGGAGGAAGAGGAGGGCTGGTGTGTTTGAAATTGCTCCAGGTGTAAAATATAGGGCTGGAGCAAAATACTTTGCTATACATTAGAATCTGAGGATCTTAAAAGAGTTCTGATGCCTGGCTCCCTCTCCCACATGTTGTGATTTAATTAGCATGGGGTGCGACTCGGGCATCAGAAGGTTTTTATACATCTCAGGTGATCCTCTGTGCAGCAGAGTTTAGGAAGTACTGAGCCAGAGTGTGGGGAACTGGGCCAGAGAGCTTGGCAAAGCCTTGTTGGTTAAGTTGAGCAGCTCAGTCTTTATCTCATTAGTGATTACACACTATTGAAAGGTTACTTGTGCTGGGTAATGTGGTGGCTTTATATTTAATGAAGTACCTGAAAATAAAGCTTTTTCTTCCATAAGAGTTGCAGTGCCATTTAATTTTGTTTTTATTGTTCCCCTTGACTCTTTAATGTTATTGTTTTAAATTAAAAAAATTAAAGTTGGCAAAATCCAGCATTTTACATCGATTCTCTATCAAACTTTTTAAAAAATTAATTTCCTTTCAGTATAAATGTAGGTGTTAGTTGGGGAAAACGGAGAAGCCATGAGATGAATAATTTTCCCACTTAGGTGACAAAATGAAGACTTTTCAATTAAGCTTAAAAAGAAACAACAAAACCCTTAAGTCTTTGATTGCACACTGACTGTGTCTTTGGCCTACCTTAAGCCAATGCCAATAGAATGTCTTTATATGAATTTTTGTCTTTAAATTTGCAGTCTAACTGTTTTGGAAATAGCATATTAATTCCCTTGTAAGAAGGGAAATACAGTTATAAAAGCCATGCATATATATGTTGTTTCTGCATTTAGTAGGAGACACTATATATGTCCATTTTTTTCTTCACCCTGTGAAGTCTTGTAAGGCTGATTTTAACTTAATTTTGTGCAAGAATTGTCAAGAAATTGCTAGTAATCTCTAATCAGAGAAAAAGAAGTACGGATGTGATGGATAAATAGGATTCTGTTATGGCCAGCATCTTCATTGATCTTAGCAGAATTGCTCTTTGCCTCCCCAGTGTCTGTATTTTCTCTTGGCAGTAAGCCTAGTGAATCTGGAACAAAAAGAAAGAGAGAGAAAATCTACTTGGTTCCAAATGATGATAGTTGTGCATTGGTGTGGGGAAAATAACTTACAACTTGATAGTACAATTACTAGAGGATTTCTTGTATCTTGTTTAGGGGGGAAATTGAAGTTCCCTTTGTGGCTAGATTGGAAAATTTCTAACTTAACATAACCCATGGCATATGATATCAATTTGAATCTAATGATCATCATATCAAGGGAGTTTTTAATTATGAAATTACTTTAAAAAACTATGTCTGAATAGTAGTCAAGAAGACTCAGATTAGAAAAAAATACTATCCTGTGTCTTCAACAATTGCTATTTTAAAATTTGTTATATTTCTTAAAGCTAAATAGTTGTTAATTTTCCCAGTTTTGAAACATAGTGTATTGATTAAAGAGTTTTAGTTCATGAGTACATTATTTTGCTATGGACTTTGCAATCAGAGAGGTTATGAAAGTATGTAATTTCAAAATGTTTCCATCATATAAACTTACTTATTTTAAGCTAACTGTTGTCTCCTCATGTGGATTCTGAGGAAATTATCTTTCCATGTGTCTGGAGATAGAGATTTGGAGTGAAGTGTTTGACAGTGCATTTTATATCTGGGAGGGCTTTCTCTCTTCCTACTCTGTTCGGAGACTGTCAAAGTCATAAAATTGTGCTTTCTAATTCGAATGAAAAATGGCCGTAGATGGCACTGTGGCTCACACTGATATTGAAAATATGTCATATTTTGGCATTTTGTGAGAAAAATTTCCAAGACCAAATTTATTTAAAATAGTCTCTTTGCATTAAGAATTTACTTTTCACTCTGAAAAGAAATTCTTTTTAACCCGGTAAAATTCAAAGTGTGAACTATATTTTTAAAATATTAGCCAGTAATATTTTATAATAGATTATGAGCAGTTGTTATGAGCAGTTGTATTTCTTATGCCCTTGGTAATGTATTTCAAAGCTGGATCTCTTAATACTATTTCTACAAAATCTTTTTACATAGGGATAGCACCTAGAAAGTGAAAATTAAATTATGCATATGCCCATGCTTCTCATTCTTATCTCCAAGAAAGCATCGCTGAAACCTTGCCACCAAATCAAGGTATTTTGTCTTTTGAGTTTTGTCATGACTGGGGCTAAACAACTGTCACTGGCAAATGACAACAGGCACAGACAGCAGGGGAAAGAAAAAGAGAGAAAAGAAGTAGGCGTAGGGGAAAATAAAAGCCTAAGAGATGGGAAGGAAAAATACCAAGTATCTTCCAGGAGGGTAAGGATGCCGGAAGCAGCTGTCTCGGGTGCCAGTTTGTTGGTGCTCTTGCAACAGTCTGCCTACTCCTGCTATATCCAGATGCTTTTCATGTCTTTTTGGAATTTAGGAAGTACTAAGAAATATCTCAAAGTACAGACTGATGTTGTCATTACATTTAAATTTGCCCGAAGAATTCTACCAGTCCTTCAGTTAAAAAAAAAAAAAAAATCTATGAAGACCTGTTCAGCTGCAGTGTTGCCATTGCATGCAAATAGTTTGGAGGATTGTATAGCACAGTCATTATTTTTGTAGTCCACGGCATAAACGTAAGTGTCTGATGCATTTCTGCCTTGATATTGATAGTTTGGTAAAGTTAGGATGCTACCTTTTAGGGCAGAAGAGATAGGATTTTTCTTTTAACTGAATGTGGTCATGGAAAGTCTTTCTCTTTGGTCTAGAGCAGGATTCCTCAACCTTAGCACTATTGAAATTTGGGGCTGGATAATTGTGAGGGGCTGTCCTATGCCGTATAGGAAGTTAAGCAACATATCTGGCCTCTACCCACTAAATGCTAGCAGACCACCAACCCAACCCCAATCATGGCAATGAAAAGATGTTTCCAGATATTCCAAATATCCTGTTGGGGTAAAATTATTCCTGGTTGAGAGCCATTTGGTCTAGAATGATGTTGATGAGGATTTCAGAGAGAGAGAGAGAGAGAGAGAGAGAGATTAACCATAACAATTAAAGGCGTCTATTAGGCCAGATATCACATTGTATATCATTTATTCTTCACAGCCAGTTTATAATTCAGACATATGAGGTTATGAAAGCTAAGATACTTTCCCAAGGTCTCATAATTTGGATCCTGGACTTGAAATCAAGTCTGTGAGACTTTCAAGCTACTAAATCATACTCCTTTATTAGCATTTATATTTAAAGAGTCACTTAATTCTCTGCTCATCTAACATGTAAAGTTTAAAGATGACTTGGTTCATAACCAACACTTATTTCAAATAGGCTACAAACCAAGAGAAGTAGTATGATGCAGCAGCAGGTACACGAGATTAAAGGTCAAGAGTTCTGACTTTGGGTTCAGCCCTAATACTAACTAGCTGAGTGCCATTGGGCAATTCATCGTGTCTCAGCTTCTTCCACTCTAAAACGCAGAGGTCAGCCTCCATGCTCTCCGAGGTCAGTGAGCTTTGTCGTTCAATGCTGCTGAAAATTTCAATACTTGGCATGCTAAGCCTTGTGAAACTTTTCACATTGCTTTAAATCTATTCTATATGCAGTTCAGGACAATCAGTATGCTTTGGAATATTGGGCTCAACTTAATCTATTAGTCTCAGAATGGTATGTCTTCCATGTCTACGATTTCACAACCATTATTCACCTTCTTTGTGAGGTCTTTTCTAGGACTTCATGATAGATTTGCTTTACTTTGGCACTTATATTTATAACCTGTATCAACTCACACAACTGTTTCCATGTCAGAGCTGAAATGATTTATTGATTTTCACTTACTTAAGTTTTATTACCAACCAATTATAAGATCTTCAGAAGAGGAGAGTGGGTCATCTATTTTTGTAATTTTGAAGTATTTAACAAATGCTGTACATTGTAACTGTTCAATAAGTGCCTGTTAATTAATTTTAAGACACAAGATTTATGATTTTAAAGCAAACTTTTTAGGAGAAGCTTCTATGATAAATGATAGGCACACAAAACATAAGTATTCCAATGAAAAGGTTTCGTCTAGTATGAATCATTTGTTGAATGAAATTTTTACTTAAATAGAGCAATGTAATAATGTCATGTGTCACAATAAGTGTTTTCCTGGTTCTGACTTCTTTTACATTTCTCCTATGTAGGAATTAAGATGCTTTAAGAATGAAGTTTCTGGCCGGGTGTGGTGGCTCACACCTGTAATCCCAGCACTTCGGGAGGCTGAGGTGGGTGGATCACCTGAGGTCAGGAGTTCAAGATCAACATGGCCAACATGGTGAAACCCTGTCTCTACTAAAAATATAAAAAATATTAGCTGGGCGTGGTGGCAGGGACCTGTAATGTCAGCTACTTAAGGAGGCTGAGGCAGGAGAATCGCTTGAACCTGGGAGGCAGAGGTTGCAGTGAGCCGAGATTGTGCCATTGCACTCCAGCCTGGGCAACAAAAGTGAAACTCTGTCTCAAAAAAAAAGAGTGAAGTTTCTGAAATGGTCCATTGGGCATATCTTTTCGGAAGTAGCCACGCGTAGGAAAATATGACATGTTCATTGCCAGGAAAGAGCTGATATATATGATTTGATGTTGTATTTTAGCAAACATTTCAATAACTTTTGACATTTTCCTGTAGTCCTTATTTACCTTATCAGTAGTTATAGTGACATATGATTGTCATCTTTTTATATTAAGACCAAACTAATAAATTAAACATGTTGTGTTTGTATCTGATGAAAGCTGACGTTTTGGAAGGATGTTAAAATATACTGACAGGTCCTGCTCATAAGCTCTTTTGGTATAAATATGCAGATGACATCTTTAGATATTATTTGTATACATGCTGATAGAAAGCATTGACAATGTAACAAATGCAAATGTCAACCTCACAATTTAACCTTTCTGTGTAGAGAAAATATGTTAGTTTTAAGTTGCCTGTATCTTTTAACTTCATTTCAAAGTTTTTATTATTTTTTAGCCTGTTATCATTACTGTTTCATGTATCACTAAAAGCAGCTATTGCCAATACGATTTGTACTTGAGAACTTTTTTCTGTGGTGCTCCCATTTAAATGATGGCAACGGCATAGATGTATATATTTTTCTGATTTTTACATGTTTTTTTCCCATGCTCATTTCCTGTCTCTCGGATCTTTTTGCAGCATCCTTCTATTTATCTATACAAAGTACTTTGGGTTAATAAGTGAGCCTAAGGGAATTATTATGAATCTCCCTTTCTGTCCCACACATACTTTATGTTACAACACTTCTTATAACACTTTACCACACTTACGTCTGTGCAAAGATCAAACAGTTGAAAATGCCATTTAGTACTGCAGAAAAAGTTGGTTTCTGGAGGCTTATGTGGGATAGCAGTGGGTGGGCTGGAAAGAACACTGAGCTTCTAGTTAGAAGGCCTGGATTTAAATCCTGCCTCGGCCACCAACTACCTTTGAGAATTTTTGCAGGTTAACTACATTTTGGGGGCCTCTCTTTTTCATTTGCAAAATGGAAATAATGATGCCTGTTACACCTGCCTCACAATGGGATAATCATGAAATAATACATCATGAAAATGTCTTTTGGAAAATACATGGTAAAGACACATTTGGAAATCCTTATTAAAGTGCCCTTATGTGGTATATCCTTGATGTTTTCTTGTTTACTCGCTGTTTCTGGTTTCCTGGCTTAAATCTAAAACTAACCTTGGAAATCTGAGTTTTTGACACTGTTAGATCCTAGATATTAAGATTTTATAGTCACTGCATACAATAACCATTAGAAACAGTATCAGATCTAAAGAACATACAATGTAACAAGAAGTGCAAATAACTGATAATGTTCCCTACAATAACACACTCAAAGACCACTGATACCATAGTTTTTGCACTGATGCATGAATCTTTTTTTTCCCTTGACTTCAGGGCCAATGCCTAGGCCACAGTAATATCTGAATTTCTGCATCCACATTCTTCTATTTACAGCCTATCTTTGAGTTTGCCGCATTTAATCTCTCTTTACTTCAGTGCATTGTGTATGGTTCTGTTAAAACAGTAATATTTCAGATAGAGATAATATAGTATTTAAAGAGAGAAGTGACCTCAGATTAAGGAGGATTGTGTACACATATATAATAAATACTCTGCACCTGGGTTGAGAAATACTATGATAAAATTAAATATTAAGAAAGGGAGAGTTCTAATCTTGCCCCCCCCCACCTTTTTTTGGGACAGAGTCTCACTGTGTCCCCCAGGCTGGGGTGAGGTGGTATGATTTTGCCTCAGTGCAACCTCCACCTTCTGGGTTCAAGCGATTCTCCTGCCTCAGCCTCCCAAGTAGCTGGGACTACGGGTATGTGCCAGCACACCTGGCTAATTTTTGTATATTTAGTAGAGATGGGGTTTCACCCTGTTGGCCAGGCTGGTGTCAAACTCCTGACTTCAAATGATCCACCTGCCTCAGCACCCCAAAGGGCTGGGATTACATGTGTGAGCCACCATGCCTTGCCTTGCATTTTTGAGATGCATACAAGGTTTGTCATTGGCAATTGGATCAAATCCAAATTTGGCATTCTAGCTTTCATTTTGCTCCCAGTTCTTTCTGACCCCCAAGCCTCATCATTTTACAAGCATACATTGTCTTTATTTGCTTGCTGTAATAAAATCAATCTAACCTTGTTATATATGGTTACTTTACTTATGCTCAGCTAGTTGTCTTTTTATACAAGCTATTCTGTCTGGAATTCTCTCCTCCTGCTTGTAACCTTATGACCTTCAGTATATAACTCAAAAATCATTACTCCAACTTAGTCTTTCTGGCTGATGCCATCTCCTCTACTTGATATATCTTTTATAACATGTTTACCTGAAAGGAAGAAAACACTTTTGTCTAAATAGTTTAACTTAAAAATTGGCTGTCATCTCCGAATTTAACTAAAATTTATACAAATATTTTGGCAGTAATAGATAACAGTCCTTACATTTTCTGCCTGTGTAGATTGTTTTAGAAGACAGTGTTAATTATGCAAAGAAATGTTCAAAGAATTGTTTGGGTAGTGATTTTGGCTTATTGGGTCACATTTCTTCATGTTATGATAAAAAAAGAGCACTGTGATTGTGTCAGAATACGTACTTCCGATTTAATTTCAACATGTTTCTGATTGCTACATCCTGCATTCCGCAATATTTGTATTATCAGCTTTTAAAGCTGACGTTGCCTTATAGTTTGCTTTGTTTCCATGTGCAATTAGTCATCTTGCTCCAACTACATCATATACTAGTTTAGAACAGGAATGGTGATATAGCATGCTATGTAAGAGCATATAAATTCTAAGTAAATGTTTCTGAATGAATAGATGAGTAGGGTTATCAAATCTGATATTCTGGAAAAATTGAAATAATTGTCCAATTAGCTATTCTCTATGTTAAGTGAAGAGAAGCAAGTTAAACTGTCATTGTGATGCAGGGCTTTCTGAAGTTTAAGTAAAATGCCTCTATTATTCTTAGTTAAGATAGAAGACTTTGCTAGCCATATCAGCCAGAACCAGACCCAAAGGTATTCAATAAGAGTGTAATAGTGTTACTGAGCTGGTCAGTGGCTTGAGCAAGAATTAGAAATGTATATATTATTTGATTATGTATTCAGTGTTACTTCCAATGTACTACTTTGTCTTTTATAAATTACACTTCTTGTAGTGGTCTTTTTGAAAGTCATGTAGGACTCTGGCTTCCTCTAATTTCTCTGGTCTTTGTTTCTTGTTGGATCAGTATTTGTGGAATATTATGATTTGGGAAATGGATAACCAGTACTCTAGGAATGTCTATGTATTTTAGTTCCAAGAGCTAAGTATACCATGAGAGGAAGCAGTGTTGGAGAATGCAAGGCTCAGTACTCCTAGCAGCTACCTGATAGGTTAAAGGATTGTATCTTATATATTAACAAAGTTTTTTTAATAAAAGGAAAAAAAGAGGATAGTAAATTCTTTGAAGTCATCCTTTTATTTTATTCTTGTGTTTTGGAACTGTGGCCTCTTTCTCAGCTCGCAGTTTCCTCATCTGTACAATGAAGTACTTAGACCAGACCAGTAGTACTTAAACTCGAGCAACATCAGGATCACTGAGTGGTTGTTAATACACAGATTGCTGGGTCTATCCTGGAGTTTCTGAATTGGAAGGCCCGGGTGGGGCTCAGACGTGGCCTGGGGATTGACATTTCTAAAGAGTTTCATATTGGTACTGAAGCTGGTGTCACAGGACCACACTTGAGAGCCACTGGAGTGGATGATCCCTGAGATCTCTCCAAGCTCTAAAATTTTTATAACTCAGCTCTGTCAATTTCCTGAACTTATTGGAAGATAAGATGTACTCCTTGAATCCACTTTATTTTTGTTTGGTGTTGTTTCTCATTCTACTCTTAAGTTCCTTTCCCTGAGAAATTATTTCCTCCCCACCATCCGCTTCTTTGTGTACTGCCAAACAGAATGTTTGTCTAAGTAACGTTAGTGAAATATGTTTTCAGAACTGCTCTTTGGGGAAATTTAAATGAAATTTTAAAGTATCATTAAGAATGCAAACAATAAATTCTTTGATTAGCTCTAGGCATCTTTACATTGGGATGACTAAAAAAGGTTCTGGTTAATTAGAAGTAATTTGTTAGGAACCTGAATTCTTTTTTTTTCTCTCTCAGATTAAAACTCAGTTCCCAGCTGGATGCTTATAAGTGCAGGAAATGTAATTGTCAGATGATTAATTGCAAAAGATAGATAATTAGAGTTCATATGCTGTGTCAAATATGGATAACCAAGGGTTGACTTACATGTTGAAAGGGAGCAGCTGAAATCTAGATTGTGGGTTGTGGCTGTAGATAGGTAATTTACCTTTACCACAAGAGCTTGTAGAATGAACACTTGCCTGAATTTTGCCTTTTTAATCCCACTTTGAGCAAATTCTTCACAATAAAAAATACTAGAAGAGTTTCCACTACCTGAAATCAGCCTTAGAATATTGAGCTGTTGCTGAGCTGCCATTCTAATGTCAAATACAGGATCTGGGCTGTTTGCAGTACCTTTTTTTTAAACTCTATTAAACTTACCTGATGTATTTTTTTCCTCAGTTGAAAACTTGTTTTTATTTACTAATTTTCAATAGTTAGATCTTATTTCTTTAGAAAAAATTTTTATTACACTTTAAGTTCTGGGGTACCTCTATAGCACATGTGGGTTTGTTACATAGGTATAGACGTTCCATGGTGGTTTGCTGTATCCATCACCCCGTCATCTACATAAATTATGCCATTTGTTCCTGGAAGTTAAGGGCTTTCATCATAAATCACTGGATCTCAAGATGGAATCATTATTGCCTTTTTAAAATAAATACATTTCTGCTGTTTCGTTTTAAATCCTCCAACAACAACAAAATAGTGAAATGAGAAAAAGTTCTACAACCTGACAGTGATTAGATAGCCATCTCCGGTTTAGCTCACCTGTTGGTTTATTGAAAGTCACAGTGAAATTAAAATATTACATTTTTCTCTCGAATTTGTAATAGAACTCTTTCTCAATCTTCTAAACTTTGTATTTTTACTAAAGAGTTGTTCAGCCCTCATAAAGACTGTTTTACAAATTCAGCTAATGACCCAAATCCAGCTTGTTTGTTGTGTAGGAGTTGTATTAAAATAACTCACTGTGTGTGTATTGTCATTAATGATATGCTCATTTTGATAATGGGGCTGCAGATTCTTAGTCTATAGTCCTTGGGGAGATGCTACAATTTTTTTTTTAACTAAGTATTGTTCTGGCTCCTTTCCTTGATTGGCCCAGAAATAGCAATCAGCTGGGGAGCAGGATGACATGCCTCTTAGCGATCCCTTTGATCTTTGAGATGAGTATCAACATTGTATGCTTCCTAATGGAAGTGTAATTTAATGAAATCTATTGGGTAAACATACTTCAGATGTTCAAAGGAGGTGACAAAATTTTTGCTGGCAGCCGGGACCTGGCTGCTTTCCAGCATGCCTCTAGCTGCTATGCATATAGCATTGAGAAAGGCACTTAAAATAGGAACACAAAGTATTATTTTCATTGTGTTTCAACCCCCCTGCCCACCCTTCCCTACAAATTTCTTTCCTTTAAGTTTATTTCTGTGCTGTTTCTGCAAGTGCCCTTTGACATGTCACCTTTCCCCAGTATAAAGTGGAATGTGAGATTTGATCTTTTTATATTTTCCTTGGTTTATTTCATGACAAGTGTAGTACATTCGATGTGTGGCAACAAACTTAGGAGAAGTTGTAGGCAGGAGACTTACATCGAAATCCTAGAGGGAAAAAATGTACTCTATAAAAAGGACATATTTCAGTACCAGTTGATTAAATTAAACATTCTATTTTGAGAGGAGATGATAGAGCATTTTTGTTTTAACAATCTTTGAAAAAGTGTAATGGAAATAAGCATAGACAGCAGGAGTCAGGGGACCTGACTAATCTCAGTGAAGTCACTTTCTAGCTGTGTCACGTAAGGCTAGTTACTTTGTCTCTCTGGACCTCAGTTTCCTTATCTGTAAAATGAAGAGATTGTATCGGATGGTTCTGAAGGTCATTTTCAGCTCTGAGATGTGATTCTTTTTAAGATTGAAGATCAGCACTGTTGAATAGAAGTGTAATGGCAGCCACATATGCAACTTTAAATTTTCTAGTAACCACATCAAAAAATCCAAAAAGAAAGGTGAAATTGATTTTAGTGATATATTTTATTTAACCTAATAGCTCCAAACAAAATATTACCATTTCAATGTATAACAAATATTAAAATTATTGAGATATTTTACATTCTTTTTTCTTAAGTGTTCAGAGTCCAGTATATGTTTTACACCTACAGTAGATTTCAGTTCTGACTGTCCGTATTTCAGGTGCTCAGTAGTCACGTATGGGTGGTAACTACTGCACCCCCTTAGACAGCAGCTCTAGGTGCTATGATGCAACTATGCCAAACCACATTTCCAAGAGCCTGTTGGGCATTTAAAAAAAAAGGTTCTTAAGCCTCTATCTCTTCCCTAAGCCAGTGGTTCTCAATTTCGGCAGCACATTGAAATCACCTAAAGAGCTTTAGCCATTACTGATGCCTGGATCCCGTACCAAATATTTTAGTTTAGTCAGTCTAGGTGTAGCCAGAACCCAGGGATTTTTTTTTTAAAAAGCTCCCCAGGTGATTCCAATATTCAATCCAGATTGGGCACTGCCACACTAGACATAATGTTCTTAAAAGGCAGCTGTGTCTTATTCCACAGGCTCCCCATTACTAATGAAGTTTCTAACATCTCTAATCTCCCCTTTCCACCCTACTTTTTTGGCAATAAGGGGTACATAGAATCTTTAGATCAGTCCCAAAATGATGTCACTCAGTAAACCATAAACCGAGGGACTAATATATATTTGTGGACACTTTGAAGGGTTTTCAGAACAATAACAACAGAAAACATTATATAAGGTGCAAGGGGAGCTTTGACATTAGTCTTAAGAGTCTTTTGTACTCAGAAATTCTGTGCGGTATATTAATGCAATTGCCACAGTCAACAGTACTACTTTTTTGATATTATATCATATTTTTTCCTTAGATAAAAGCTATTTCCTATAGACCAGCTACTTTTTATAAAAAACAAATTGAGTTATAATTCACATAGCATAACATTTTCCATTATAAATATACAATTCGGTGATTTTTAAAGGGTATTTATACAGTTGATCAAACATAACTACAATGGAGTTTGATGACCCTTCTTAGAGGCTCCCTCACGCTCACGTGCAGTCAGCCCTCATTCCCATTCCCAATTCCCTGCGACCACTGATCTCCTTTCCTGCTTCCTCTTTCCATAGTTTTGCCTTTTCTAGAAATTTTATATTAATTTGTTGAATAGAATCAGGATAAATCAATATGTGAGAAATTGCTATCTTAAAAATTACGAAGTCTTCCAATCTATTTTGTTAGATTTTCTTTCATTTCTTTCAGCAGTGTTTTATAGTTTTCAGTATACACGTCATGTACTTCTTTTGTGAAATTTATTTCTAAATATTTTTTAATTGTGTTGTAAATGAAGTTTTTTCTTAATTTTATTTTTCATTTTCTCCATTGTTAGTACATAGAAATACAATTAATTTTCATATATTCGTCTCGTATCCTGCAACATTGCTGACCCCTTTTAATATTTCAAGTAGTTTTCTTTGTAGATTATTCTGGATTTTCTACATAAAATATCATGCCATCTGTGAATAAATACAGTTTTCCTTCTTTCCAATGTATGTACCTTTAATTTTTAAAAAATTTTCTTTATTTTTCCCTTTGTGTACTGGCTGCATAGTGATATAAAATTGAATAAAAATGCTAAGAATGGATGTCTTTGCTTTCATCTAATTTTAGGGGGAAAGTATTTTGCTTTTCGTTCGTTATTACAGTGATGCTAGCTATGTGTTTTGTAAATGCCCTTTATCTGATTGAGGAATTTCCCTTTATTCTTAGTTTGTTTTGAGTCTATATTATAAATAGGTGTTGGATTTCATCAAATGCTATTTTATTCTGTTGGGATGATCATGTTGTTTTTGCCCTTTATTTGTGTTAATATGATATATTGTATTAATTGATTTTTAGATGTTAAACCAGCCTCATATTCGTAGGATAAATTTTACTTTGTAATAGTGTATAATCCTCTTTATACGTTGCTGTGTTTTGTTTACTTACATTGTGTCAAGGGGATTTACATCTGTGTTTACCAGGGATATTGAGTTTTCCGGTCATATCTTTATCTGACATTTGCATCATGGTAGTACTGATCTCATAAAACGAGTTAGGAAGTGTTTCTTCCTGTTTTCTAAATGATGATTTTGTGTAGGGTTGTTTATTTCTTCTTTGAATGTTTGATAGAATTCATCAGTGAAGCCACTTGGGTCTGAGCTTTTTGTGTGAAAAGATTGTTTTACTAATTTCGTTAATTCTTATATTCCGTTTTCTTTTGAGTCTATTTTTATAGTTCATATATTTCTAGCAATTTGTGCCCTTCATCTAAGTTCTCTGATTTATTGACAACAAATTCTTCATAATATTCATTTATAATCTTTTTGGTTTCTGTAGTGTCTATAACAAATGTCTCCTCTTTTGTTCCTGATTTTGTAATTTTTGTGTCTTAAAAACAACTTTTGGTTTCTTTTATTTTCTTCATTATTTATCTGTTTTTTGTTTTATTGATTTGGGCTCTGATTTTTACTTCCTTTTTCTACCTACTCTAGGTTTCATTTGCTCTACTCTTTCTAGCTGCTTTTCTAGAACTGAGTATGAGTAGTGTGTTGATTTTAGATCTTTCCCTTCCCTCCCTCCCTTTTTTCCTCCCTTCCTTCCTTCCTCCTCTCTCTTTCTTTCTTTCCCTTCCTTCCTTCCTTTTCTTTCTTCTGCTCTCTCTCTCTCTCTCCTTTTCTTGTCTATCCTTTCTTTTCTTTCTGTCCTCACTCTGTTGCCCAGGCTGGAATGCAGTGGCACAATCTCAGCTCATGCAACCTCCGCCTCCCAGGTTCAAGCGATTATCCTGCTTCAGCCTCCCGAGTAACTGGGATTACAGGTGCATGCCAAGACACTTGGCTACTTTTTATATTTTTAATAGAGATGATGTTTCACCATGTTGACCAGGCTGGTCTTGAACGCCTGACCTCAAGTGATTCCCCTGCTTCAATCTCCCAAGGTGCTGGGATTATAGGCATGAGCCACCACACCCAGCTTCCTTTTTTAAGACAAGTGTTTAAAGCTCTAAATTTTCCCCTACTAGCTAGCTGCTTTTAAGATTTAAACCTGTGGACATTTTCTATGTTATTGCCCAGATTAACATTAATATTGTTGGGCTATAATATAATTTGAAAATAGGCTTGGGAAGCTAAGAATCGGAGCTTTGTTTTTTTTTCAGTACTAACTCAAATGCTTTTATGGTCTCAGCAGTTGTTTAAGGTATATTAAATATTCACAAGCTGATGGATACGTGTCTTTCTAGATGAATTGAAGAAGCACGAGTGTTTTGCTTTAGAAAAATTAGGTCAGTAACAGGAATCACATGCCAATGGTTCATTTCATTGATGGGAAGAATTCAGCAAGGGTCTTTTTTTTAAAATTAAAAAAAGAAAAGTTTCTCCATATATTTTTTTTGAAAACTTTCAAGCATATAGAAAAGTGGGAAGAAGGGTACAATTGCCCATGTACATCTTCCTAAATTCAATAACTGTTAATGCTTTTCCTCATTTGCTTTCTCTCTCTTTAAGAGGGGGATTCTTTTTTAATTTTTTATTCTTTATTTTTGAGAAGGAGTCTCACTCTGTTGCCCAGGCTGGAGTGCAATGGCGCAATCTTGGCTCACTGCAACCTCTGACCTCAGGTTCAAGAAATTCGCCTGCCTCAGCTACCTGAGTAGCTGGGATTGCAGGCACCTGCCACAGTGCCCAGCTAATTTTTGTATTTTTATTAGACACAGGGTTTCAACAGCTTGGCCAGGCTGGTCTTGAACTCCTGACCTCATGATCCACCCACCTCAGCCTCCCAAAGTGCTGGGATTACAGGTGGGAGCCACCTTGCCCGGTCAAGAGAGGGATTCTTTAATTCAGTCTATGAATGTTTCTCAAGAAGGAATTAAGGATCTTTTCTATCTTGAATGATGAGGTATTTCAAGGGATGGCGCTATCTAATTAGGTTGGGAAAGACTAGGGGTGGGCAAGTTGGTTTTTTGTTTGGTAGGGGAATAAATAGTTTTTGTAGAATCAGTAATTCACTTTTGGGTGTTTCAAATTTGAGGTACCTCAAAGACATCCCAGTAGAGAAATTAAATAGCCAGTGAGATTTATCAAGTGTGAGTTCAGAGGAGAAACTGAGGTAAACTAATTTTGACATCAGCATATAGACATTATTTAAAGCTTCAGAAATAAATGAGAACATTTAGGGAGAGAAGAGAGAGAGAAGAGAGTTCTAGACCAAGTTCATAGGACTGGTATTTAGAGTTCAGGTAGAGAATGACTTGAATTGCATTATGAAGAAAGCTCCTAATGAGGAAGCTCATTTCTGCAGAAAACACTATTTCAAAAAAGAGGGCATTTTAACGAAGTTGAATACTATTGAGAAGCTGAATAAAATGAAGACATAAGAAAGTATTTATTAGATTGTCAGCATGATGGTCACTGTTAACCTTGACAAGAACCTGTAGGTTGAGTGGTAGGACCTAAGATTCAGCAAATCCCTTTAAAGCCTGATGCAGCCCGGTGCAGTGGATGACGCTTGTAATCCCAGCACTTTGGAAGGCCAGGCCTAAGTGGGAGGATCACTTGAGCCCAGAGTTCAAGACCAGCATGGCAAATAGGGAGACCCCCATCTCTAAACAAACTAAAAAAATAAAGCCTGACTTGATCATTCTAACCATAGTAATTGAAATATTTATATATGAAGATTGGGCCAGGTGCATTGGCTCATGCCTATAATCCCAGCACTTCGGGAGGCTGAGGCAGGCAGATCACTTGAGGTCAAGATTTCAAGACCAGCCTGGCCAACGTGGTGTAACGCCATCTCTACTAAAAATACAAAAAATTAGCCAGGCATGGTGATGCACACCTTTAGTCCCAGCTTCTCGGGAGACTGAGACATGAGAACTGCTTGAACCTGGGAGGCGGAGGTTGCAGTGAACAGAGATTGGGTCATTGCACTCCAGCCTGGGCAACAGAGCAAGACTCCTTCTGAAAATATATACCTATACATACATACATACATATATACATATACATATACATACATACATACACACACAGGAAGATTGTTTAAGGCAAAATTATTGCTTTCTTAACCAAATTCTGTTTTAGATTCATTTCACTTAAGCAGATATTTATCAGTAACCATTCAAATGCTCTTGATAATATAGATGGTGAAAATGGGCACTGCAGTTTTTTCAGTCAGTGTGAACTTGGTATACTGCTGACAAAAGACTGTTTCATCTAAGAACCTAAGGTTACTCTGAATGTATATGTGGTCACAAGCACTTAAAAGTATTTTTCAGCAGAGTTTTTTATACGTCTTTTATTTTTAACCAATATAATGCCAGTTGTACCAATGTTTAAAATAAGTTGCCTTAAAAATAAAAAATAAACAAGCTAGTTATTCTTTCTTTGGCAATAGGGGTAGAGGTAATGATGATAAAAGAAAGGAGACATATGAGGACATGTGACCAGATTGATTATATAAAGTGATTGATTTACAGCCAGGCGTGGTGGCTCACACCTGTAATCCCAGCACTTTGGGAGGCTGAGGCAGGTGGGTCACCTTCGGCTAGGAGCTCAAGACTAGCCTGGCCAAAATGGTGAACCCTCATCTCTACTAAAATCACAAAAATTAGCTGGGCATAGTGGCAAGCACCTGTAATCCCAGTTACTCAGGAGGCTGAGGCAGGAGAATCACTTGAACCTGGGAGGTGGAGGTTGCAGTGAGCCAAGATCGGACCATGGCACACCAGCCTGTGTGACAGAGTGAGACTCTGTCGCAAAATAAAATAAAATCAAGTAAATGAAATAAAATAAATTATAAAAAATAAAGTGATATAACTTTAGAAGCGTTGCCTGGTTTTCAGTTCTTGCTCTGATACTTATTTTCTGTTTGGACTTGGGCAAATTATTTAATCTGTGGGTTTCAGTTTTCCTATCTGTAATATGGAAATAATATCTACCTCAAAGAATTATTGTGAGGAGTAAATTAACATTCTCTCTCTCCCTCTCTCTCTCAGCTCTTAGAATAATTTCTGATCCATGGTAAGCTCAAAAGATATATTAACTGTTATTTTTGTCTTACACAAATTAAATTGACTTTTAACTAAATTTTGTTCAATTTCATAGTAAAATATAGTCTAAATTAGGCAAAATCCCCAAGAGAGATGGTTCCTTTGGCTTGAGACTTTTCTCAGTTGTAAATCAACAAGCCATACTTTATTACTCAGTGAACTAAGTGACACCATTTAATTACTGCCTCACCTTACTTTACTGTTATTGTATTATATTTTCCAGTTCTAGAAAACAGATCTGGATGAATATGTAAACAGGTTAAAGTTTATCTCAGGGCTCAGTCTCACATAAACTAGTGCCAGTTTTACGTATGGGAGAGGATGAAAGATATTTGATTAACCTCCTCTTAAAGTTATAGTTCTTAAAATAAGAAATCATGCCATTATTTTGCTGACTCCTCATTGTTTATATTAAATGGCATGAAATATTATAACAGATCATCCCTAAATAATTTTCGTTATGATTCAGAACATTTGATGCTCCTTGATATGTCCTTTCTCCACTGGATTATGTCCTACATATCAATGCTTTCTCTCCAAGCATTCAGAATGCGCTTGAGTTCTTAGTTAAAACAAGTCTCTGTCAGCAGCTAGCCAGGTTTATGCTGACTGAAGAATTGCTCTTTTTATTTTATTAGACTATAATCTGCATTTTCTTCATCTGTAAAGGGATAAGGGTAAGTTATTCTTTAAAGTTTTCTAATTCTGAAATGCTATTATTCTATAATTTATAAAATGTTAATATATATTTATACTTTATTCTGTGACAACATTAGTTTATTTTGTTTGAAGTTGGATACTTTTCCTCTTGATTTATTCACAGATTCCAAACACATGATAAACCAATCTCCTCACTGCCACCACCACCACCAAATGAGATCAGTGGTATTTTCTTACTTCTTGGAGTTTCTACATACTTTTGTAAAATCTTCTTTGTTAAAAAACATTTATAAAATGTGCTGTGACTATTTAGAGAAACAAAATGACCATAATTTGCAAATATATTTAAACTAGACAGAAAAGAAAAAATAAAGCTGGTGGGATACATTCATTGCCACTGTTGATTGGCTGTTTTTGAGTTTACTCATATGAGGCTCAAATAAAATAAAGATTGAGTGGACAGTTGGAGTTTTGACCACCATTTTTTGGTTTGTTCATGTGACTTCCAAGAGTTATCATATTTAGATGAACAATTTTCTTAGAAATGCTGTTGCTTCAAGTCGTAGGTGCTCTATTCAGGTAGCCTGTCACTTTAATAAATGTCTTCCCTCCTAAGTGTCTCTACCTGAATTATTCTATTTTCACCACAGGGACTGAAATGTTATCCAGTAGAGTTTTATCTAAGGAGAAAGGGGGCGGGAGGGATGGTACCATCAATCATTCATCTTCTAGATGTCAACAAAGGTTTAAGGTAAATGAAGAAATAACCAGGCTTTGGGAAAGTTGCCTTATCTAGTCTGTATCCTGTACATATATTTCAACATTAGGTAAAGGGAGATATGGCATTTAATAAATATGGGGAGGGAAAAATTGGGGTATTTAACTTTTTTTACATTGTATTGCTTGCAATACTATGATAGATGTCATACCTCTGAAACTTTTTTGCTAAAGTCACACATGACCCCTGTTTCTGGGGTCTTTCTCCAGTTTTTATCCGACTCGTCATCTATGTCGCACTTGCTTCACTCCCTTCTTGAAACTAGCTTCCTTGACTCCATACTCCCTTGGTCTCCTCCTGGGTCTCTGTTCTCAATCTCCATTGGATTCTCTTTTTCTGCCTTCTTCTTAATGTTTGCATTTTCATGTCGGTGTTGTTTTGACTTGTCATCTCTTTATTTTCTCTGGTTAATTTTAGGTATGCCCATGGCTTTCACTGATGTCTATAGATTAGCGACTTCAAAATTATACCTCTAGCCTAGACTTTCACATTGCATTCTGTACCATTTTTTTCAGTTGTCCATTTCACATGTCCCAGTGCTGCAGATATTCAAATACAGTGTTCCAACTTGAATTCATTAAACTTACTAACTTTTCTCCAAAACCTGTTCTTCCTGCATTTCTTTTTCTTGCATTTATTATGCTGGTTAACACAATGTTGGTTGTTCTGATTAATGTGCCAGCTAATATGCCAGTTACCCATATGGGAAACCTTGAAGACATTTCATACTTGTTTCTTTGCCTTACCCTCATCCCCACTAGGTCTCATGGATTTCACCTCTAGAATATCTCTCCCTCCGTCTTCACTGTTGCTTTCTAAATGGTCTCTCTTTGACCTTTAGGAGCAAGCCTGAGATTTCTGTCTTCAGTCGAGCCCTCCTGGCTGTTTTCCACTTTGAGTTGAGAGAAATCTGCTTAAAAACATAAATCTGATTATATCAAATAACTTGTGACTTTACGGTACCTATAGGAGTTCATAAAATTTCAGTCTACCAGTAACATCTACTAAAAGACATGACATCCTTGACCTGTTCAGTGTTTTTCATACACTGAAATTGGTTGCCAGTATTAAAATATTGAGAGAGATCACATGCATTCAAATTTCGGGTTTCTACTGAAATTCTAAGAGAGAGATCTGGACAATTTGGAAATAGCTACAGCGGAGTGGCTTTTTACTGGGTGAACTTGTTTTGCCTGGGTCCCCACTGTCACCTGCCATTTCACCCGCTCTTATTGTTGGCCTGCCTCCTGTGGGCATTTGAGTTTGCTTCTCCTAGATCCATGCTGGACTCTTGATTCTGCCTTTTAAGGCCTCCTGTGGTGGCCCTTTCTCTTCTACCTACCGTTTTCTCTTACAATTCTTTTCCTTTGACCCTTTGTCCATACGTGCTAAAGCACCACCATCGATAGTTGGGCATCCCATTTTAGGCCTCAGTTATTTTATACATGCTACGTCTTTATCCGGGAATGTTTCTCCTTTCCTTCTTGCCTGCTTGACAAACTACTTGTCATATAAGCCCCAGATCAAGCTGCTTCTTTGTAAAGCTGTTCTTGACCTGATTCAGCCAAGTTAGTTCCTTCCTTTATTTGGCTATGTCAAAATAAACCACCGTTTTCTAGTGTGCCAAGTTTACACTTTCTGCAGTTATTTTCTTCATACCTACCTTTCTTGGTCTCATCGAGGAGCTCACTCTCCAGGAACCTGTTTCATTACTAACACAATACCTGGCTCAATACATTGTGGTTAAATGAAGAAATGGATGAATATAGAACCCCATACCTGTAGTCTTCTTTAGATTTGTGATCTTTCTTGGTCTGAGTATAAGATAGCCAATAAAACTTTGTGACTTTATTAAATAATAAAATTTTCTCCCTGAAACTAGTGGTAATCCTTATTTTATGTCATTATAACATTTTCAGTTTTATAACTGAAATTCCACTATTTCTGGTGTTTCAAGGTAAACTGTTTTAATAAATTTAACTCTTTCTGTTCTCTCTTAAGGTAAATTCTTTGTTAAAGTTGTTAAAATATATTTACAAAAAATAAGAACAAAAAAATGAAAGAAGTAAGAAAGCAGATATTCTAAAATTCCACTTCTGATCAACATTTTACATACTTTGATTTTTAAGAATACTATAATAATTCTTACTTGTAAAATGGCATAGAGTTCCTTAAAAGTCATACTTTTAAGGAACTCTATGTAATTTAATTACTAATTGGAACCAAAAACATTTTTGCTACTCCTTTCCCACCCACCCTGGCCTCCAGCCCTCAGAAATCTAAAACTTTTGCATGAAAGTTTTCTTGTTTGCTTTTATATCGAATAGTCAGATTGTTTTTGTTTCTTCGAGATAATTGAGCAACTTATTTTCTAAACTAATTCCTGAAACTAAAACGTAGCTCTTTCTTAAAAGAGATAATGCATGAGTTTAGAATAGCATAGTTTGTATGTGGAAACTTTCAAGTTGACATTTACTTCAATTTTTATGATCTTATGCCCTCAGGTTTCTACAGTATTCTATCCTCTGTGCCATTTTACAAGTAAACATAAAGTGATTAGTTAGCCTTGAAGTTAAGTAGCAAAATATCCCTCTGCCCATGTTCCCTAGAATCCTTATTTAACTTAATTAATTTATTTATTTTTGAGACAGAGTCTTCTTCTGTCACCCAGGCTGTAGTACAGCGGCTCACTGTAGCCTCGACCTCCTGGGCTCAAGCAATCTTGCCACCTCAGTGTCCTGAGTAGCTGGGACCACAGGTGTATGCCATCACACCCAGTTAATTTTTTTTTCTAATTTGTTTATATAGATAGGGTTTCACCATGTTGTCCAGGCTGGTCTCGAACTCCTAAGCCCAAGCAAATCCTCCCACTTCATCCTCCCAGAGTGTTGGGATTACCAGCCTGAGCCACTGTGCCCAGCCTCTTACTCTTTAAATCTACTATAATTTTTTAACTTGTTCTAGATAAATTAGATATTCATGTTTGCTTGTTGTTATCTGTGTTGCGGTTATATCTGTGACCTTCTAGTCAACAACCCCTACAAAAAAAAAGCAAGGCAGTAAATCAAATAGAATTGAATGGTTAACCAATATGGTAAATATGGTCTATTAGAAGGACGCCTGCAGATGTTTATGTGTTGAATTTCTTATGTGAATGTGACTGTGGACCCACTGTCATCAGGTCATGCATTTTGAATTACTTTGCTAAAAGTGAACTGGATTTACAGGCATCTCTCTTCATTTTCTCCCAACTGCTTATGACCGGAAGCATGACCGTATCTTTGTTAGTGTTGGCTCTAGCCACTGGAATCAGATTTCCCTGGCTTCCTCAAGGATGGGGAGATCGTAACCTTTTCAAGAAAGTGTAAACTCTAACCTGATATAACCCTGTGTGCTTTTTAAAAAATGGTAATTTAGGATTAAAGTTCTTTATTTTGTCATAATTAACTTTGACTTCTTTTTCATTTTTCTGTTTCTAGTGTTGATATCCTCCAAATAACTGATTTCCATGTTTTTGCATTGTGATTCTTTAGTAAGAAACAAAATAAAGGGTTTTATGGAAGATTGGAGTATGTTTGTTTAATTTATTTTTATTGATACATAATAGGTGCACATATTTTCAGGGTACATATGATAATTTGATCTATTTATATAATGAAATCAGGGGACTTGGGATGTCCATCACCTTAAATATTTTTCTTTATGCTACAAACATTCTAATTATTCTCTTCTATTGTTTTGAAATGTACTGTAGATTAATGTTAACTGTAGTCATTCTACTGATCTGTGGAACACCAGGTCTTATTTTTTTTTATATTACTGTATATTCATACTTTGTTCTTTATCAAAGATGAAATCTGCATGTATTTTTCCAGTTTATTATTTGCCTTATATTTCGTTTAGTCAGACACTAAATTTATCTTATGTTTATTCTATTTGTTGCCGTTCAAACATTTTTGTTTTTTATATAGTTGAAATTATTAATCTTATATGGTTATGCTTATAACCATATATAGCACTCTAATGATAGTTAGAAAGGCTTTTTGTGCAGGGTCCATGCTAAGGTGGCTCTCACCTGTAAACCCAGCACTTTGGGAGGCTGAGGCGAGCGGATCACGGGGTCAGGAGTTTGAGACCAGCCTGGCCAACATGGGGAAACCTTGTCTCTACTAAAAATACAAAAAGTTAGCCAGGCGTGGTGGCCCGTGCTTGTAATCCCAGATACTTGGGAGGCTGAGGCAGGTGAATCCCTGGAACCCAGGAGGCAGAGGTTGCAGTGAGCCAAGATCACACCATTGCACTCCAGCCTAGGCAACAGAGCAAGACTCCATCCCGAGAGGAAAAAAAAAAGTCTTTTTGTACCTCAGGATTATAAAAAATTAAGTTTAATCCTGGTTGTCTTGTCTTTTATGTTTTTACCTTAAATGAGGACTTTTCTTCCACTCTGTTCTCACTGATTGCTGTTTGTATAATGACTCTATGTTTTACTCTTGTAGAATGCTACCTTATTAAATCCACTTATTGTTTGTAGTTCAGTTTATTCTGTTGAATTTTTATTTCTTTTTCTCCAATTTTTCTCCTGTTTTTAGAAAAAGATAAAATCAGTAATAGCATATGTTCTGTTGAACTTTTGAGATATAGAGTTGTATCATCTGTAAAAAATGATGGTTTTTACCTCTTCCCTTCCAATTTTATGCTTCTAACTTCTTTTACTAACCTAATTATGTTTGCTAGTATTTCTAGTAAAATGTTACATAATGGTAGTGCTAGTGGTCACTTTATTTTCTTTTTTTGAAAAACAACTTTATTGAGATATACTTGACATGTATGTGGCTGGCATATGTTTGTTTTTTGTTCCTTTGGTACTTACTTCTTGCCTTCTGTGGGGTAAATCACAGAATTTTTTTTTTTTTAAATGGGGTCGTATTCTGTCACCCAGGCTGGAGTGCAGTGGTATAACCGTAGCTCACTGCAGCCTTAAACTCCCAGTCTCAAGCAATCCTCCCACTTCTGCCTCCTGAGTAGCTGGGACTACAGGCGTGTGCCACCGTGCCTGGCTAATTTAAATCACGTAGTTTGTAATATTCTGTTCTATCTCAATTATTAAAAGTTTAGTCGTATAGTAGTCCCCGCTTATCTTCAGTTTCACTTTCTGTGGTTTCAGTTACCCATAGTATAGTATAATAAGATATTGTATTATTGTTGTTAGTCTCTTACTGTGCCTAATTTATAAAACAAAATAATAGGCATATATATGTATATATATATATATATATACACACACACACACACACAATAATTTAGGTCTGTATATATGTAATAATAGCTATGTGTTGCTTAACGACAGGACTACGTTCTGTGGGATGTGTTGTTTGCATTTTATTGTGTGAACATCCTAGAGTATACGTAAACAAACCTAGATGGCGTAGGCTGTTGGTCCTAGGTTACAAGTCTGTACAGCATGTTACTGTACTGGAGACTAGGCAATTGTAACCCAATGATAAGTATTTGTGTATCTAAACATATCTAAATATAGAAAAGTTACCCTAAAATATGGTATTATAATTTTATGAGACTGCCTTCATATATGTGGTTTATCATTGACCAAAACATTAAGCAGCAGAAGACTGTAGGGAAAACTATAGTACATAGATAGGGTTTGGTGTTATCTGAGCTTTCAGACATCCACAGGGGGGTCTTAGAATACACACCCCACAGATAAGAGGTCTTCCATACCATTTTGTGTTAGTTTTTAGTGGTTCCTGTGGAGAGTACAGTGTGAGTCTGGGTTTTTGCAGTCTGCTTTCAGATAGTATCGTATTACTTCATGAACGATGTAGACCTTTCACACTGTAATTCATTTACTTGTCTCTCACCATTTTGCTCCTGTTGTCTTCTATTTTACTTCTACATATGCTATGAGATTCATGACATATGCTCAGAAAAAGCCTTTTATATTTACCTAAGTATTTACTCTTATTGGAGCTCTTTTTTCCTTCTTGCAAATCTCGTTTCCATTGAGTGTCATTTCTCTTCAGTCTAAAGAACTGGTTTTAGCATTTCTGGTACCTCTGGGTAGTTCTGTAGGAGGAAAATTCTTGCAGCTTTTATCTGTCTGAAACCTTTCTTTATTTATTTCACTATCATGGTTGAATGATATATCCACTGGATATTGAATTTTAGTTTGACAGTTTCCTTCTCTTCTGTATTTAAAGGAGTGTGTGTGTGTGTGTGTGTGTGTGTGTGCGCGCGCGCGCCCCTCTTCATGCATATTGGAATTTTTGATTGTATGTCAGGTATTTGATATAAAAGTACAGTAGAGAGTGAAGTAGGGGAGCAGTTGTTTTGGCTTTTTTGGTTTTGAATTAAGTTTTACTTTTGTTTAGGCATCCAGGGTGGAAGGGTTAAGTCAATCTGATCTTCAGTTGAACTGTGTGCGCTTTTTCAGCTTTGGTTTAATTCAGATGTGTTTAGGCTGGGGTTAGGATTCTCCGTTCAGCATTGCTTAAGCTCCAAATGCTGGTGAGTGTCCAGAGATCTCTTTCTGCTTGTCTGCTGAGCCACAAGCCTTTTCATTTGAGGGAGATTTTCCTGTGCTTTATAGCACCAGTGCTTTTTGGGTTTCTGGCAAGTTTTCTATATGTTCCAGTCATGCTCCTGGCTTTCTGCACCTTGAAAGTTTTCTCTCTGCCCTGCTGCATAGACTAAGCCATAGAAATGTAGTTGCCTTACACCCTTTGACGATTCTGAATGCCTCAGAATATTTTCTCTCAGCCCTTCTGTGCCCCTCTTCTACTCCAACTTTTGGTGGCTGAAATGCCAGAATGCCTCAGATAGGTTTCCATCAGCTCTTCTGCCCCCCACCTCCACCCTCAAGCCTACAAGAGCCAAGATCTCAGAGCACATAGCACGGACTTCCTTTAGTTCTGCTGCCTTGCACCCCTCCTTCAGAGGGCTGGCTTACAACTGGGAGAGGTCCTGTATGACCCAGGGGTCATCTCTCTTAGCTCTTTTACAGTGCTCTGAGCACTCAATGATGAACTGTAGGAAAAAGCTTTGGTTGATTGACCCTATACCTCACTCTGTGGCTCAGGCTCCTTGAGATCCTAATCTATCATGCCAGCTCTGATGCAGCTCTTACAAGTTTGCCAGAAGTTTGGCTGGTTTCTTCTTACTTAGATCTGTGGTTTCCCCCACTCCACCAGGAATAAGAACAGCTGTGGCTCCCTTCTCTTTAAGAAAAACGTTCATGATGTTCTGGAATGTACTTTCTTTAGGTGTCTTTGTGTCATCAGCTTTCTGATAGGTTTTCAAAACTATGATTTTGTGGCTTCTCCAGCTCGTATTTGTTAAGGTGCAAAGAATAGTCCTTTGTGATTTTCTCTATCCTTTGGGAAGCAGAAGTCCTCTGTTATTCTTTACATAGCCCTGCCTCTGCTTCTCCGAACAAACTGTGTCTAGGAGGGCTTCTGCCAGCAGCCAGCTTAAACCTGTTCTCACGTTGTTTCACACAAAGGATATAGATTTTGTGCTTCCGAACAAGTCCCTTGTCTTTATGAAGTGTATTTTGGCTGGTGCTTCTTGAGCTTATCAATGGCTGAGCACGCTTATTTTTCATGCTCTTTGTCACCTTCACCAAGTGGCTTCTGCATGATCTCATTGGCTTTTGGATACCTCTCCACTTATCTTGGAGTCTATGAATAATATCTATTTTATAGTTTGGCAGAAATAGAGAAATCAGGGTGTATTTCTTCTTGTTCTTCATCCATCTATTCTACTCAAGGAAGGAGGAGAGAAAAGAGTGACGACTTCAAGGGAACCTGTTAAGAAGCTATGCTCATATTGTGAGTCCCATTTAATCATGACAACCAAGCGTGCATTTTTATTTCCTCTATGCAGATGTGTAGACTGTGTCTAAGAAGGGTTAGACACCCTCTCTGCAGCCACACAGATAATAAATAGCAGAACTGGAATTTGAATTATTGTTTAATTCGTATTATTAAATCATGTACTGATAATGAAGTTCATTCTCTTTGAAGTTTTTGTGTTGTATTACTGTCTGAATTCTTCAAAAGTTTGGGATAAAATATACAAGTACTTTCTCTTCTAGGGACAGATCCAAAGGGGGAATGGGAACCTAAATCCTCAGAAAATATTGAAGGCTCAAAGCAGAGAAAATCAAGCTCAGATACAAGCAAAAAATGTCGAAAGAAAAAAGGCCAAAATTGGGAGGCAAAATTGAACCACGAGAGCCAAGAGGAACTGGAATAGAATAGCCGTCTGGTCTTGGTTAGGAGCACTTGGGTCATAACTGGGATTGGGACTGAGATGGCTGTGTTGGGCACGAGTATTTGTGGCCACAATGAAATAAAGAGCAAAGAGGCAAACACAGTTTTGTATGCTAGAGAATAAACTTACTGCCATTCTCGATAATAATTGTTATACTCATAGTAGCTGTTTTTCTTTAATTCCTAGTATGTGCTAAGCACTGTAATTGCTGCTTTATTAACTTTGTCTTAGCTAGACCTGAAGTCCTTATGAGTTCTTAATCACAGCTGAAAAGGACACAGCTGGAATTTGAACCCAGGCTCATCAGTTGCCCAAATCTGAGGTCTTTCTATTTCATCATATTAAGTAACCCCAAAACTTAAAAATTAAGGTGCATTTACAATATGAAGTACACTTCGAGCAAAAATAAGAAAAGCAAAAAGGAATGACCTCTTCAAGTTTACATATTAGGAGTAAGATTCAATGCCCTTTGGTTCACGTAAGACTCTGGAAGAATTTACTAATGTTCATCTCTGGGTCCAACTGGGGCTACCATACCTAAAGATAATTCAGGGAAAATTCTGGGGAGTTCCTGCCAGAGAAGTAGGAAAGTTAGACAGATGAAGAAAAGTCCTGTGATTATTTTCCATGGATGGAAAGTTGTAGAGTTGTTAAGTGTCTTCAGGTCTGTGGGGAGCTATTTTGTCAAGCATGATCTGCCGCTGTTTGTTGGTCTCTACTGCATGTGCAACTGTAGAACCATAGGTATAAGTTTAATTTGGGAAAATCGTTTCTGCCAGTGACTAGTGATGGTTGGTAAGCTTCCTTGTGAAAGGTAAGGGACCTCCTTCCTGAAGTCTTTCTAAGATACATTCAGTGTAAGATGCTGTGAGGGATCAAGGCACCCTAAAGGTCCCTTCTAGCTTTAAGGTCCCATCATTACTGCATATATATAGAATACCAAAATTTGCTGTGTTCTTCACAGGGACTAGAATTACATTCAATCCCTGTCCAGTGCTATTGCAGTCAAAATTAGACAGAACAGCAATATCTTAGTTGCCAAATTGAGTTAAGGTTTACTGGGGACATGTCTAAACACCTGAAAATGTGTATTCTCTACGTTAGACAATGGCCTAAGAGCATGGTAAAACATCTTTGGTTGGTGCTGAAGCACTCCCGTGAGATTTGCATTAAGTTCCTCTAGGAATTTTTGTAAAAACATCAATGTTTTATTCTTATCTGTGAAGCAATCTAATTTAGAATTGTTGTCCCCAAAACTTTTAATTTAGAATAAAGTGGACCTGGCATGGTGGCTTATGCAAATAGTCCCAGCATTTCAGGAGGCTGAGACAGGAGGATTGCTTGAGACCAGGAGTTCAAAAGCAGCCTGGGCAACATAAAAAAATAATTAAAAAGTTTGCAGGTTGTGACAGCATGCACCTGTAGTACCAGCCACTCAGGAGGCTGAGGTGGGAGGATTGCCTGAGTCCAGAAGGTCATGGCTTCAGTGAACTACGATTGTGCCACTGCTCTCCAGCATGGGCGACAGAGTGAGGCCTTGACTCAAAAAAACCACCACCACCACCACAACAAAAACAATTACAGTTAGATGAAATTGAAAAAGAATTCGTACTTTATTGCCAAACAGTTTTAAATGGTATATACTACTCTTTTATTTTGAAATGATAACTTTGAACTTCTCTGACCTTGGATGATTTGGAATCCATACTAATTGGTGAAATAAAAAAATAAAAGTACGTTGCTAATTTAAAACTATACAAATAAAGTCTCATATTTTATTGCCAGAAAAGGGAAATACCATCTAAAGGGGTAAAAATTAACAGTTTAAACTGCCTGAATTTGAAAGGAATCATGGTTTATGTTTTTCTTTAACATTAGCTATTATTTCATCAAGGATTTATTTGATATTTCACTAATCTCAGACATTAGCTACTTGTTGAAAATTAGCTTACCAAGGACTTTTGCCCCCCTTTTTTGCTAATGTTTTCATTTTTAAATCCTTTTTAAACTTTGTATTTTAAAATAATCTCAAACTTGCTGAAAAGTACAAAGTAGTACAAAGAACGACATATACTCTCTACCTGGGTTTACCTGTTAATATTTTTCTCTATTTGCTTACTTATGTATCTGTAAAAATGTATGGGGTACATGTGAGATTTTGTGTGTGTGTGTGTGTGTGTGAGACGGAGTCTTGCTCTGTCGCCAGGCTGGAATGTGGTGGTGTGATCACTGCTCACTGCAACCTCTACCTCCCAGGTTCAAACGATTCCCCTGCATCAGCCCCCTGAGTAGCTGGGATTACAGGCATGTGCCACCACACCCAACTAATTTTTTGTATTTTAGTAGAGATGGGGTTTCACCATGTTGGCCAGGATGGTCTCCATCTTCTGACCTTATGACTCTTCTGTCTTGGCCTCCCAAAATGCTGGGATTACAGGTGTGAGCCACCGCACCTGGCCCATGTGAGATGTTTTACATTATATATATATGTATATATATAATGCATAGTGTTCAATTCAGGTTATTTAGGGTGTCTACCACCCAAGATAAGTATAGTCACCTTTCTCTGCTGTCAGATGTTGAATTTATTCCTTCTATCTTAGTGAATGCTTGCACCCTTTAACCTGCTTCTCTTCATCCTCCCGCTTCCTCCTAACTCACCCTTCCCAGACCCTGTTACCTATCTCTCTCTCCACCGTCTACCCTCATGCGATCAAATTTTTTAGTTCCACATATAAGTGAGAACATGTAATATTTGTCTTTTTGTGCCGGGCTTACTTCACTTTAGAGAACCACCTCCAGTTTCATCCATGTTGCTGCAGATAACATGATTTCAATTCTTTTATGGCTGGATAGGATTTCGTTGTGTATATGTACCACATTTTTTATCCATTCATTTGTTGATGAACACTTAGGTTGATTCCATATCTTTGCTATTGTGGATAGTGTTGCAATAAACATGCCAATTCAGGTATCCCTTTGATATATTGATTTCTTTTCCTTTCGGTAGATACCCGGTAGTGGGATTGCTGGATCGAACGGTTCTTCTATTCTTAGTTTATTGAGAAATCTTCATACTGTTTTTCACAGTGGCTGTACTGGTTTACATTCCCACCAACACCATTTGCTTTTCTCAGCATCCTCACCAACATCTGTTACTTTTTGTTAATAATATCCATTCTGACTAGGGTAAGAGAACATTTCATTGTGGTTTTGATTTGCATTTCTTTGATGATTTGTGATATTGAGCATTTTTTCATATACCTGTTGGCTATTTGTGCATCTTCTTTTGAGAATGTCTATTCATATCTTTTGCCCACTTTCAAATGGGGCTATTTGTTTTTTCCTGTTGAATTGTTTGCGTTCCTTATATATTCTGAATATTAGTCACCTGTTGGATGAATAGTTTGTTTTCTCTCATTCAACAGTTTGTCTCTTCACTCTGTTGATTATTTCTTTTGCTGTACTGAAGCTTTTGAATTTAATTAAATCCCATTTGTCTATTTTTGGCTTATTGCCTATGCTTTTGAGATCTTGTCAAAAAGTCTTTGTCTAAACCAATGTCCCTGAGAGTTTTCCATCAGTTTTCTTCTAGTATTTTTATAGTCTGGAGTCTTGTGTTTAAGTCCTTAATCTACTTCGAATTGGTTTTGTGTATGGTGAGATTTGGGGTACAGATTCATTTTTCTGCATATGGATTGCTGATGTACCAGCATCATTTATTGAAGAGCAAGTCCTTTCTCCAGTGTAAGTTCTTGTTAGCTTTTTTGAAGATCAAGAAAGCTTTGTGAATATTTCTGGGTTCTCTATTTGGTTCCATTGGTCCATGTGTCTAGTTTTATACCAATACCATGTTGTTTTGATTACTACAGCCTTGTAGTTTATTTTAAAGTTAGATAATGTAATGCCTCCAGCTTTGTTCATTTTGCTCAGGATTGCTTTGGATATTTGGATTTATTTTTGGTTCCATATAATTTTAAGATTCTTTTTTGTAAATTCTGTGCAGAATAATTGGTGGTATCTTGATAGAGATTGCATTGAATCTGTGAATTGCTTTGGGCATTGTGGACATTTTCACAGTATTAATTCTTATAGTTCATGAACACAGGATATCTTTTCATGTATTTGTGTTTTCTTCAGATTCTTACATCAGTATTTTATGGTTTTCAGTATACAAGTTTTTTACTTCCTTGGTTACATTCATACCTAAGTATTTAATTTTTTTGTTGCTATAGCACATGTAATTGTTTTACTAATTTTCTTCTTGTATTAGCTTGTTATTAGTATATAGAAACACTATTGATTTTTGTATGTTAATTTTATATACTGCAACTTTACTGAATTTATCAGTTTTAACAGTTTTTTTTCATTATTTAGAGAAGACTTTATTAGTTTCTATAATCAGACCCATGTAGATAAGACCTTACATATGTAACACAGTGCATTACCCCTGTACAAATGGAAAAAAAATTAAGTTTTACATTTCTAGACCAATTTAGCGGTTAATTTCTGTACCATGTCAACTCAACACAGTAAACTGGGATACTTTTTCTAAAGCTGACAGCACAGCTAAAGTTTCCAAGAATTCAAATTATATATATATATATATATATATATATATATGAATGAAAAGACCAATAATAGCAGTATGTTATGCATCAATAGCAGCAAGAGCTTTTCCAGGTTCTGCAGTCATCCGAACAAAATTATACAGACATCTAGCACACTCCATTTTTGAAAAAAGGGGGAAGTTTAAACAGTTTTTGGTGGCATCTTTAGGGTTTTCTATATATAAGATTACATCATCAGTTAATAGAGAATTGTACTCTTCCAGTTAATTTTGCTTCTTCCTTTTCTACTAGGATTCCTTTAATTGCCGTCTCTTGCCTGATTGCTGTGGCCAGCACTTAAGTACTGTGTTGAAGAGAAGTGGTGAGAGTGGGCATCTTTGCCTCATCCCTGATCTTAAAGGAAGATCATTTAACAATTCACCACGGAGAATGATTTTAGCTATGGGTTTGATATATATGGACGTACTGTGTTGAGGTACATTCCCTCTATACCTAATCTGTTGAGATATTTTTAATTACAAAAAGGTGTTGATTTTTGTCAGATGTTTTCTGTGTATCCATTGGGATGATCGTATTGTTTTTATTCTTCATTTGGTTAATATGTTTTACTACATTTATTGATTTGCATGTATTGAACCATCCTTGTACCTCAGGAATAAATCTCACTTGATCATGGTGAATGATTCTTTTAACGTCTTCTGGAATTCCATTTGCTTATTTTGTTGAAGATTTTTGTATCGATGTTTATTAGAGATATTGATCTATATATTTTTTTCCCTGTAGTGCCCTTGTCTGGCTTTAATATCAGGGTAATGCTAGGCTCATAAAATGCATTTGGAAATATTCCCTCTACTTCCCATTTTTGGAAGAGTTTGAGAAAAATTGACATTAGTTCTTCTTTAAATGTTTGATAGAATTCAGCAGTGAAACCTTTCATTCAGTCCTGGACTTTTCTTTGGTGGGAGACTTTATTACTGATTTCATCTTCTAACTTGTTATTTTTCTGTTTGGATTTTCTATTTCTTCCTACTTCAGTCTTGGTAGGCTATATGTGCCTAAGAATTTATCCATTTCTTCTAGGTGGTTCAATTTGTTGGCATATAATTGTTCATAGTATTTTCTTAAGATCCTTTGTATTTTTGTTACATCAGTTTTAATGTCTCTTCTTTCATTCTAATTTTATTTTTCTGAGTGATCTCTTTTTTCTAGCTAGTCTTTAGCTAGGTGTGTTTATTTTGTTTATCTTTTTACAATATCAACTCTTAGTGTCATTGCTTTTTTTCTATTGTCTTTCTAGTCTCTGTTTTGTTTATTTCTGCCCTGATCTTTGTGATTTCATTCCTTCTGCTAACTTTGGGCTTAGTTTATTCTTTGTTTTCTAGTTTCTTGAACTGTAATAGTAGATTGTTCATCTGTTATTTTCATTTTAGGTATAGACATTTATTGCTATAAACTTCCCTCTTAGGACTGCTTTTGCTGCATCCCATAAGTATTAGCCTGTTGTTTCATGTTTTTAAAGTAATGTAATTTTATAACTTTCTTTGAAGTAAAAATATTTTTTGTCAGATAGCTTTACGATTTAACAAAATGTAGCAGTAACTTGAAGCATTGTATTTCACCTTGCCTTTGTCCTTTTACATATTTTAACTACCAATGGTGATGTCCTTTTTATGACTGTATATGGAGTATATCAGTTTTTGCAGTCGTTCTTTGGTAAAGTCTTAAGTCTTGACATAAGTCCTTGTTGCTACCACATGTAATGCTACAGCTTTACCAAGTGACATATTGCAGAATTTTGAAAGTACTAAAGTCTTATCTAATTTTAATATGAAAACATTTTAAAATGTAAATATTTACATTTGAAAAATTGAACTAATTAGATTTCTGTTTAGTAAAATTATGTGGGTTCAGTTGAAGTTTTTGATTTTTATTTATTTTCTGTTTCAGCTTGATGCAGAATCATAGGGCTGAATTTGCATGTTTACTTATTTCCCTTATAGTAGTTTATGATTCCACAAGTCCAAGACTGAATTTCACTGAAGGATTAGCTATAACAGATCAGAATGAAGATTTGGCTTATAGAAAGGGAACAAGATTCAACTCAAACAAACATAATAGGGGAGGAAATTAATTATTTTTAGATATTGATGAGTAGACATACCATTTTCAACTGTGAAATATCTATTTTTATTGATTTAATTATCAGTTATCAATACCTTTAGGGTTTGATGTTAACATCAAACTTTGAATAGATCAACTCTGATTATTATTCCAGATAGCCTGAGATATAGTGTAACTGTAGTTAGGTGAATTTACTAGTTTTTTCTTGTTCTTTATGGGTATTGAAGACATAGAGCCAGATTCAATTTAGGTTCATGGAGAATTATGGTCTCACTTCTCAAATTGATGCAAAGATACTACCTGCATTCCTGGAGGGATCATAGGTCAGAGAACAGATTCAAAATGCAACACAGTGTCACCTTCATCTAGCCACTGAATTTTGACATGGAACTTCATTAGGCGGCCTCATTCTTCTCAGATAACAATTAATTCCTGATTGTTCTTGGCTTTTTTTTTTTTTTGTATGTTTGTTAGTATTAGGCTTACTATACGCTTGATTTATATTAGACTACTGCCAGAAAAACTATACAGATTAGTTCCAAGAACATTTTTCTTTCTGTAGCACCCACATACAAGATGGGCGATCTATAGTAATTCTTATTCATTTGAAATAGAGCAATTTGTTCCTGTCACTAGAGGATAGGATTGTTGTTTTAAATTGCTGGGTTTTGTTTTTGTTGGCGTGTTCCCCAATACAAATTGAATGGCTGACAAAAATCTATTTGTATGACAGTTCAATCTAGATAAGTGCCCTCTGTTGCCTAACAGGACAATTTGGGGTCTCAGAGATAAAAGCAAACTGAATGCCAGGCTTGTAGCAGAGCTCCTTGTGCAGATAACAGAGGTAATCCATATTCCTCAGGTCCACAAATCAGACAAAGAAGAAATACGCATGCACATCATCTTGTTTGAAAAGGTTGACTTTTACCTTCTACATAATAAAAAATGGGAATATCTAACTCATGAGAGCAATAAAACAGCTGATATGAGATATGCCTATATTTGAAATTAAAGAGAAATGTAGTATTGATTTATAAAGTTAGAGAGTGGTCTGTTGCTTACCATTTCCTCATAGTATATTGGCTTTTGTTGAATATGTTTGCTTTCTATTTTAATACTAATAGTGAAATAAGTTATATTTTTAGACAATTATTCATTTATAGCTCTGATATTCTGCTAGAGAAGGTATCTCCTTTTCTGCCCAAAATGATGAGCTGAGACTTTGTACCTATTCGCTTATCTCTGCCAAAAACATGTCAGTCTTTCCATCCAAATATCTCCCAAATATAGTTCATATATGAAAATAGGGGTGAAATGTGTGTTAATAACAGTTATAAAGAAAGAATGGGGGCTAATGTCTAAGGTAACAAACATTCTGGAAATAGGGTCAATGGCCCCAGTGGTAGATATTCTGAAAAATAAGAATTTAATTGATAGGGCCTGCTGATTGATTGGATTTGTGTAATGAAGGAGAAAGTGGGATAATTTTTAGGTTTTCATCTAAGGACATCATGTGTATGGTAATACCATCCATCATTAGGGAAAACAGGAGGTGGAGCAGTAGGTATCCTACTTTGTCTGTGTTAAGTCTGAGATGCCTTTAGATTATTTAAGGTGCTCAATAGGAATTGGATTTGTAGAGAATACGCAGAAAACATCTTTGCCAGCTCCTAGGTGATAGTTTGAACAATAGGTATAAATGAAATCATTCAGATGGGTGAGAAGAGGGCTAAGGATGGAGATCTAGGGGAACACCAGCATTTATGGGCAGAGCATGAGCGAAGTTACAATGAAGGAGACTGAGAAGGAGAAGCACAATTTCTCCAAGGATAGGAGGAATTCAAAGGGAGCATGGTACTGAATCTGCTAAGGAGAAAGTGGGCAACAATGTCAGGTACTATCAAGAGATCGGACCATAAAAGGACTGAAAAGTGGCCATTGCAGCTAAAATTGGTACAATCTGAGCAACAAAATAAATGAAGTAGTACTGGATGATAACCCAAAATATAAAATAAATAGCCATGATGCCATACTGATATAAATAGGTGATTGACTAATGATTGAATAGACAAATCTCTTGTGCAATAGAATGCCAAATAATTTATGTAGATACTCTGCCCTCAAGGGAGTGGAGCAGAATTCTCAACTCCTTACCTTGAGCTATGCAACATGAAAAGAGGAAAAGGGTAACTTTACAGTGGATAAACCTGATAAACACCACCTCAGCCAAGTGATCAAGGTCAGCATCAACAGTGATGAGTCATGCTGATCGTATGTAGCTTTGATATGAAGTGATCAAAGTGGCATTTTACTTCTGTGATTGGCCTTCGGAAAATATATGACTCCAATCTAGTCATGAGAAAAATATCAGGCAAATCCTAACAGAGGGACATTTTACAAAATACCTGAGCAGCACTCCTCAAAACTGTCTAGGTCATCAAAAACAAGTCTAAGAAAGTATCACAACCAAGAGAAATGACTGAAACATGAATAAATTGAGTTAGTGTATATAAAATGGTCTATTAACCCATTTATGCCAGAGGTTGCAAATTTTTTTTGAAACATTCCGACCTTGGTGATGACCTTGAGCAGTAGGATATAAATAACTCCCACAAGCTTAGTGTTCCAATAATGGAACACTAAGCATAAGTGGGTTAAGAAGCTTGGCTATGAAGGGAAGCATAAAGAGAGGTTGGGCATTTTGTGGGGAGAGTAATGTAGAATGAAATAACTGCCAGGTGCTGTGGCTCATAGGTGTAATCCCAGCACTTCGAGAGGCAGAGATGGGAGGATTGCTTGAGCCCAAGGAGTTCAAGACCAGCCTGGGCAACATGCTGAGACCTCATCTCTATCTAAAAAAAATTAAAAAATGTAACTTTTAAAAATGTGTAAAGCTGTGATACACTTAAAAGTAAGCCATAGGTAGGTTATTGTTGCTCTGTGATACAGCCTTTGAAGATTAATCTTGAAACATCTAAATAACATCCATAGGTGTGGTTGTGAGTCACCCTCTGAGATCAGATGCTTTATTCTATCAAATAGAACAGTTTACTGTAAGCATTTATCACCCTTGAACTCTCGATTGGTGTCCAGTATTCTAGCTGTTGATAACAATATATAAAGGTTTGTTTGTTTTTAGAGAAAGGTGACCAGAAACAAAACTTTTAGACTAATTAACCCTGTAGCTGATGAACTAGGTGAATCGTGAATCCAACCTTGGCTTTGGAGAATGATGGTAGGATGTCTCCAGCCTGTAGTGGCAGTGTAATAAAGTGAAAAGAACACTGGCATTGAGGAATGGGTTCTGTCTTTGTTCTGTCTCATCTTTCCTAGCTCTATGGCCTTGGATAGATCATTCATCTGGCTTAGATTCCTTTGTCTCTAAATTTGTAGCCTGATCTAGATGAAGCCTCAGTTAGTGTCAGTTACAGAGAATCCTCAGGATAACTTGGATATCTAGATAACTTGAAACTGAGACTAGGGGCAGATTTTTAATGAATGACCCCTTTTTCTTCCCAATGCTAGGCAGATGACATAGAGAAACTAGCATTATACGAATTAAGTGGATACACTTATATACTTTGTTGCAGTAGTTTATTTGAAAATACATATGAAGCATCTATTGCAAAACATTTATTTATTAGAGTAACATTTTCCAGTGGGGGGTATAGTGTAGTTATAAATCATTAACAAACAAAATAATAAACATTTTGATATTTTGATTATTTCAAGTAGAGTCTATGGAGTTATTTTATTTTACATATCAAAAGACTTGAAAGGATTAGACTTCCTCCACTGCATACTTACACTATTCCAGATGCTGACAACAACATGTGGGCATTCTATCATGAGCCGATTTTCTGAATGAAGTAATATAATTGTTGATTGACAAGCTAACATGATTTAAGACACAGCCACACCATATTCAATAGCAGTGTGGAAAGTCATAAACTGCAAGCATATGCAAGCAAGTGGGGCCATGATACTAACTTACATTGCCTTTGAAACATTAATGCTAAATTTAAATTACAGGCTAAAGTTTAGAAATGCTGGAAGAGGAAATGAAGAAGTACAGTTACATAATTTCTGGGCTCTCTGTTTTGCAAATCATTAAATGATATAGCAGCAATATGGTGAGAGTTCCCAGTATAAATGAAAGCCTATCCTAGCATTGTAAACATAGTTATTATTCCATATGGATTGGAAATGGGTTTGTTAGTCTCTAAATTGTGTGTGTGTGTGTGTGTGTGTGTGTGTGTGTATGTATAAAACCTCATGATATGCATATAAATATTCACATATGATATTATAGCTAAATTTTTTAAAGTAATGAAGAGGAAATATGGTATAATTTATCTTATTGTTTATAGCCCAAACATAAATAACCATTTTATACATGGAAAATGTGTTTGAAAGTATAAGCAAAAATAAATGAGAGTGATTATGATAAAAAGACAAAAATTTTCAAAACAATTTTTTTTTCCTGGTGTTGCATACTGAAGAGCAATGGGTTGTTTCCGCATTCTCATGGTAACCTACTTTCCCAGCTCTGTTGGTAGCCTTGCAGCAGGGTGTGTTGAGTATTTTTTCTCTGGTGTCTTGCATATGGTCCATTGGCCATGAGTTTATGATAGACAGAAAGTGTGCTTCCCCTTTATTAATGCTACAGTATTGGTGACATGTGACATGTGCATCTTCCAGCGAATGAGCTTGACCTTTAACTCTAAACAGTCCCTTGAGCAAAAGCCAGCCATGTTTAGAGGCATGACTACATAGAAGAAACAGATTGGAACTTAAACTTTCTCTGATAGCATTGAAGAAACACAGTAACATCTTTTACTGTTGAAACCCATCCAAAAATTGCAGCACCATAAAATAAGGAATTGGGCAAAACAGTATGGTGAAATTACAGGGTCTAAGTAATACAGATTTTTTAAGCCATTTTTGGTATGTATTGGCAAATGATATTTTTTAAGAAGGATGCATAATTTATACTCTCAGCCATGTATGCCTACTAGTTTTATTGCATCCTTTCCAGTATTATCTACTAATATTTAGTCAAACATGCTCTGACAGTTATCATATACAAGGTGTTAGGGTAGGTTTTCATTTGTTTATAATATTTAAGTCTTCGCAACAGCCCCAGGAAGTAATTTCTATACCATTATATTAGAGATGAGGAAACTGATGCTCAGAAAACTTAATTCAACCAAGATCACATACTGAAATGCTATCTCTGTTCTTTTCATTAAGTACCCTGTGCTTTTTCACCCATCCTAATAATGTTCCAGGGATCAAACATTTATCTAACAGTTTTCTTTACCTTTACGTAAGCCATGTAGTATGATACATGTTTTAACCTTAAATTGCTTTTTGCTAGAAATTACTACAGCATGGAGAACACTGGATAAACAAAAATTCATAAATTCCATTTTAGTTTTCCTGGAATATAAGCTTTCTGTCCTGGATTGATGAGCCTTTTTGAGTCCTGGTGCAGGGGTGGTGTGTGGCTGAAAAGCTGAAATTGTCCATGAGAAATAGAAGTGAGGCTAAAAATGGAATACTTGCTGCCAAAGATAGATGCATGTTAGAAAATGCCATCTGGGCATTATAGAAGTATGATATTATTTAATTAGAACCAGATAAAATTAGGTAAGAAATGAATGCCAGCAATTATATGGCTAGCTAATCAATATAATTTCATGGTATTCTGTAGATATCCCAAAGTGTTAATTATAACAGGAGCAGTTAAATTCTTTGGAGCAATTAAATTCTTTGGCTATGAAAGCATAGCAGTTTTTAATAGACGTATCACCTGGTAACCTTGGGCATTATTAAATATATGGAGACTGAAAGACATGGTAGAAGCAATGGAAAAGTCTGGCCAGACTGGGTAATTTGTTTTAGACCGATGGAGAAATCTATTAACCATTTCTTCTGTAGACCCATTTGATTAGGAAGTAGGACAAGCTGTTCTTTCATTACGTACCAAAACCATACTGCACTCTGTATCAATTATTTGGCTGTCTGCAGCACATAGATTAGAATAAAGGGCTTGCTTAGTGTTTGTGAATGTCGCGGATTGCTGATTAGTAATTAATGTGCTGAATGAAGAAAATTAGGCCAAAATCGAGGGGAATGAAAACGTCTTAATTCTGTGATACAGATGTTAGAAACAGATTGTCTTCAGCAGCCCATTCAATGTGGTGACATTCTACATAGCCATCGAGTGTTTGCATCCCATGTAAAACTCAAGTCGAATGCCTTTGAGATGGTTTCCTCTCCTATGCCTTGTGATGTAGCTGTATGGGTATTAATTTAGTGAAATATCCTGTCTGCCAGGTGTGGGAACTAGCTGATTTTATTGTAATACCAGATCATTACTTAATTCATATGCAACAGAGTACAGCACATGGAAAGCATTATAAATCTATTTACAATGTGGCTGGTCTGATGATAACATTGTATTAAATTCCCAGGTGAGGCAATTTAAGCAATCGCTTTGCCATGTGCACACCATGGAAATTAAATTCTCATATACACTTTAGTAATAAACCAACTTCATTGTTATGCTTTTGCTAGTTCTGGGCTGTAGAATCCTCATTCTGGTTACATATAGTCTATTTCACATGTAGAATCATAGAGGAGGCGGTACCACTGATCACAGTTTTTAATTAGTTTAAGCTAAGTTAATTTGTTTTGTTTCTAATTTAGCGGTGCCTGTCCAGGAACACATTCAGTTCAGTTGGGAAATGTCAAGGCTTGGGTCAAGTAGAAAGATCGTTTCAAGCCAAATTTCCAGACAGAACTGAGCAAGTGTATCTGTTTGAACTTGGCTTTAAGAAAATCAGCCAATCAGTATGCAAAAGACCTGTTCATGTACCAAGTGAAAGTCGAAAATTGCTTTGAATCTGAAATTGTCGCATTCATAACTCACTTGTGTCATCAGTTTCAAATAGCCACTGAAACTTGCGCATCTAACTTCTTAGAGGTAACAATCAGCTGTTGATTTGTCATATTTTTTCTATAGTTCGAATATGGTCCATAGATTTTCTTTCTAACCATCTAGTCCACCAAAGGGTATAAGTTAGGAGTAAGCTTTACAGAAGCACAATTAAAAACGTGGAGTTCTCTTGTATTTAACTCTGCGTACGTGTGTGTGTGTGTGTGTGTGTGTGTGTGGCAAATATTGTCAGCTGAAGCTTTTCCACTCTTATGGTACGGACCAGAAATTGCAGTAGATTACAAACTGCATAGAGCTTCTGTCTTCTCCAGAAGCCACATATAAAGTGCCAGTAGACAGTGGTAACTGACAACTAAGACTAAAAATGTTGACAATTTCTTGATTTGCCTGGTTAGCTTATGTATAGAAGTCATTAACTATTTATAAAATGCATTATGAATTGGGTTCCTTCAAACTGTAGCTGAATGTGTGACATTTCCAGCTCAAATTCTTATGTTTGCATTTGGCTAAAGTACAAATTTTATACTGCTGATAATAAAGTAAAAATATTTTAGTGAAGTTTATCGAGATACTGTAAATGCTTCAGTTTCATTAACTTTGAATCTTCCATATTAAATTATTGCATAGGTACTTAGTAATGTAGCATGAGATTTTTAAAATAATTCCCTAAAAGATAACATAATTTATTGATGTTTTAGAGGAAAATGCTCCATAAAATAAGCAGTTTGTTATTCAAAGGACTTTGCCCCTTTTTTGGTATTCAGTTAGTATAGTGATGACCTTGCGGTGTACATTTTGGTTGGTCACTTAAAATTTCAACTTGTGAAAAATTATAAGAAAATACCCACGTTGGACATCTAAATATAATTCTTAGTTTTTTTTAAGTCTTGATTTGTTTTATTTTTGGAAAATGAAACACATGTAAAGAGTTCAGTTTTCAGTATTGTGTCATGTTCATGAGGAACTATTTCTGATATTTGAAATGAGTTGTCTTTTCATTCCTTAAGAAAAGTCAGTCCTGTCAGAGAACACTTTGTTAAACTCAGCATATCATTTGCTTAATTATATCCAGAAAGCCATCCAAACAACCGGTTTTTACCATCCCAGTGGTAAAGAATGACATTTATAGGGACCACCCTTCAACTGTGGATAAAGCCTTGGTTCTCTTCTGTTGCTGAGCATGTACACTCTTAATTGCTGGTTTTTAAAAGCAGTGGATTCTAACCAAAACAAGATTAAATATTTAGGGATACACATTTATAATTTTCTCCTTTTGAAGTATAGTAAAACAAAATAAGAATATAATGTAATTGAACAATCTATGCCAATTTGTTGGTATTTTGGTGAAAAAAGGGAAAACAAAAACAATCTCCATATGATACTCTTGCATACTGTGGAATGTTTTAGTCCCCCATAGTGATGAAATGAATAATTAAAAAGGCAGCTCTGATACCACAGCCTGTTTAAAGGTTCTCATTTCCTTTAATGCTGTAAAATACTTTTGCTTAGCTAGTTTGAAACTACTGTAGTGGGACTTCCAAATGAGCAAAAGAAAGCTTTGGCTTGATCTAAATATTGTATTAAGGCCATGAAGTGGACTGCCCTAATAATTTAGCATTTTTAAATGCAATTCTGTATGAAGCCAATAGAAATAGCTAATTAATAATGGCTTCAGTAAATACAGTAAGAGAAGCAGGCTTAATATATGCTGTTTGTGATGGTAAAACGTCTGGCCTGTTCACAAATGACTGAGTTGGGTCGCTACTGAATTGGCAAGAATCTGTTATCGGCATCTTTACCGAATTCATGCTAAGGACTTGACTTCTTTACTCTGTCCTCTTCCCTGCAATGTTGTTGGTTTTATTTATCTACTTATAGAGTTATTGCATTAGCCAAGGTATAAGACATGCATCTGTGGCAGGGAAATGGGGTTTGGGGTGGAGACTCAGTACAGGGAGTGGATGCCACTGTCTCCTTAATATCAAAACATTTTGCAATTCTTGTGCTTTTATCCTGGGTCACTCTAAAGGTAATAGAATGAAGAGAAAATTTTGTACAGTAGAATGAACATTTAGCTGTGAGTCAGTGTTCCAGTGTCAGTTTAACCAGTGTTACCTTTAGGGTTTCATGAAACTGATTTTTTTTTTTTTTTTTTTTTTTTTTTTCACTAAAAAGCCAAGGAGTCTCCAGATTTCTACTCCATTCAGGCTTTTTCAACTGGGTTCTGCCAGGGACTTAAACCTTGCCTTCAACTATATGTAATGAACTAAATTTTTTCTTATGTACCATCCTTGGGAGAATTGATAAAATGGTCACTGAAATAATTTCTGTGTTTTGTGGTTAAGATAAGGAGCCCCAACTGGGAAAAGTTATAACTTCAAAATGATTTAAAGTCTATTGGTTGTTCTTGTCTAAGGTTCTTTTATATTTGAATATAATATATTTGATGTTTAAGGTATTATGATCTCTATTTGGTCAAGCAGTGTTGCTAATTCACTAGTTTAAAATCTAATTTAAAAATCATATTGTTGACATTTATTCCTGAATTATGGATAGTTCTTTTAAACTACAATACTTTTTCAGATTACAGTTGAATAGGTAAGAAAGTGTAAGTCCCAAATTGTAGACCCCAAGTGAGGACGAGATTACCATTTTCCAGCTGCCATTTTTTAATGGAGTTGTTTTCTTAGTGAAGTCTGAAGCAGAAAAGACAACAAAGTAACTTGCAAATCTGAATTTAGATCTGAAATAGTGATACTGAAGTGGGATCCGAGGACCACACTTTAGCTTCACAAGCAATTTTCAATCTTTTAGCTTTTCCAAGTGTGTATACATTTAGATAATTTATGAATTGCTTACAGACATGTCCCCCTGACTTTATGGAGAAGGGAACATTTCTTGTAAAACACATTTTTTTCAGTGTGTGAAACACTGACTCATAGCCCACTCGTCTTTATTTACTGGGACTGTGAAAAGTTGACTCATAACCTACTTGACTTTATTTACTGTGACTGGGAAATTTAGTTTCTTTTACCAGACACACACAGGCACGCATGCATGCACACATGCACACACACTTTCATTACTTTTCCTTAGGCCATTATTTATAGAAAACTAGGAGACATTTAAATTACTCTTTGTACAGGGGATGGGCTTTTAGATTCCCTTTCTTTCTGGTTTAGTAACATTACAATAATAAAAGAAATATAGATGTGCTATTCCAGGCATTGCAGAGTATAGTTGGAGATATAATTATTATCCTAGTATTAGAGACTTTTAAAGACCTAAATTGAAAGCTTTGTAATGTCCATTTCCTGCCACAATATTAAAAAAGATATATATATATTCCTGTCTTAAGTACAATACAGTCTAGTGAGTTTTACAGACATACAGTTATGTAGCTGTATTTCTTTCAGCTTAGTGGTCTAATTTGAATGGTGAAGTATGAAAACTACTTACAAGTTTGGATCCAATTATGAATATTAATGAAATACTTACACAATGCAGTTTTCTTTCATTATTGGCATTTTTAAAAGTAATTTACATGAAACTTCTCAAGTTCAGGAACTTTACCCAACTTTGGTGTGCAGATTGTAGCCAATAGGTTTCCATTAGGGGGCTCTCGAGGTTTGAGATGGGCCTTGATACCAATAAAGCTTCGAAGCCTTTACTTTCTAACGTTCCTCTCACTCTCTCCCTTTTTGTTTTGTTTTATAGAAAAGGTCACGGATCGCCTACAGTGACGAAGTACGGAATGAGCTCCTGGGGGATGATGGGAATTCCTCAGAGAACCAGGTAGAATGCTAATCAGGAAGGCCCGGTGGGTGGCTGGAGGGTGAAGGAGGTCACTGGCGCACTGGGCTCTCAAGCTGCTCCTTAGCCGTATTAGCAGCAACTCATGTGGAAGCGATACTGTTTAATGCAAAGCTGGAGTCTTAATCAACTTCAAAATGTTTCTTAGAGATCTTACATTTAACCCTTTACCTTGTGATCACTGTCTGCTATCTTTTAAAAAAATCTTTCATTCTCTTTTCTTTATTATTTAGTACTTAAGGAATAACTTGAAACACACCATTTGCAGACAAAGCCAAGGTCTTCACCTCAAACACATGTAAAAGGAATAAAAAAAGTACATAATACAGCTTTGATAATAATGCAGTATAATTAAATCAACACTTGCAGCAAAACAAATGAAAGTGAGCTTTCAAAATTCAGCAGGGCAACCCAATCTCCTATTGTGTGGCTTCTTAAAAATACATTCACCAAAATGCAAATTGTAAGCACCAGTGTGGAACTTGGATACCCATATAGAGGACCTGCGTCTGTCCAATGATAGTCATAATAATAATAATATTATAATAATTGGGTAAGTCTTTTGGCAGTTTAAGATCTGCATAGGCCAAAACTAAGATACAATTTCTTCTTAAAAGGGCTTTACAACTTGGCTGTCAGTTCTCATTGGATCATACATTAGTGTCATGAGTCTAATTAATGTCCTGCCTCTTTCTTTGAATTAATACTGCAGACTTCATTAATATATGTAGATACTATATACAACTCTAAAAAAAAGTTTTAAGAACCGCGGTGTAGAGATGACTTTTAAAATGTCTCAAAAAACTCTAATGACAGATTTTCTTTTAAAGAAAATGCGTGATAGGGACCTTCAGAAGCAAGAACTGAACATGGTTACCAATGCCACTTTGGCCAGAATTATAAAAGTCTACTCTGCCTAAATGAAAATGAACAGAAATCAGTCACTAAGTAAACTAAAATTGTGATAGGATAGTGAAACATAATATATTGATATATATTATGAAAATTGCATAATTGTATTTACCATCTCAAATAGATGATATTGTAGGTCTATATATGCTAATAATATTGCTATCTATTATACTATAGACTATAACCGGGACGTGGTCTGTTCGATTAAGGGTGCTACCCACCCCCAAAAAAGAGAGAAGGATGACTAAGCTGATTATGTTTGTTTTTGGAAAGATCTCACCTCCTCCACTATGTGGATGTTATCAGCTTGAGTTCAGACATGTGAACACGTTCAGATTTGACTTGGGATTTCAGCTTCCCTGATTGAAATGTGAGAATAGCTAAAGGAAAAAAAAATAGCACATCAAACATAAAAGGGTGATGTGATAAAGGGGTTTTACTAATAATAGATTAAATAATGTGAGGATGAGAGAAAAAATATTTTCTTCCTTTTTTAAAGTGAGATTTAGATTTCTCATACCTCTTGAATGAATGAATCATAATTTTATTTCCTATCTACTGTGAAAAAAAAGCATTATCTTTTTTGCAAAAAAGTGAATGCGTAGTTCCCATGTCAGTTCTTTAAAAAGCTATAGATCTTTCCTTCATTTGAAACTACTGCCTAATGTAGAGGAAAGAGAAAGGAAGGGGGTGTGCCTGTCTAACTCAGACTCCTTTATTGTAATGGATGTTGTAGTTCTATGACAGGGATCCCATTTTTTTTCAAACATGTTCACTTCTCTTAATGGACATTTTATATGCCTAAAACATCTGCCTTGCGTACATATAAGTATGATTTTTTATGCCTAAAGAAACTGTTCCACAAAAATAGATTGAGTTCATATTTTCTGAATTTTTCAAATTTTATTCCTGTCACTTTCAAGTGATTATGCAGAGATCTCCCCTGGACTTGTATAAATCAAACTTACAAATTCTGAAAGTGCTTGGAGAACCTGAAGTTTAGTTTTAAGGAACTGTCACTTCAATAAATAGAGTATGATAAATTATAGGCATGAGAATATGTACTGTTAGATTACTTGTGTGAACTTTTCTATCTAAAATTTGAACGAGGTATAAAAGTTCAAAGAGACCACACTTAACTTTTTGGATATTTGGTTACCAAATGTAGCAGAGTTTTTGTATCATATGAAATCATTGCATTTTGTTTTAAGGCTCTTTGTCATAATATAGGAATTAAAATCCCTCAAACTAAAACACATCCTTAATTAGGTATGGTCACTTGAGGATAACTTTTTTATTCCGCATCAGCATTCATTCAGAATATAGAATCAAAACAGAATCTCTTTCTGTAAAGAAAGAAAAGATTTTGACTCTTTATATTAATTTTTGTAGCTCAGTGGTTAGGAAGAGTTTTTTTCTACAAATAAGTATACTTTTAAGTTATTTGCTAATAAACTAATTTTCAGAACTTTTTGTTCATGGAATACTTGTGATAAACTTTTAATATATGGATAAAACTTGGAGATAAAATGAGATTAAAAATAGCAATATTCATTTCATTGCCATTGGGATATATCTGTCAGTTTAAAAATATATATCAAAATAGGAAAATAAGGAATTAAGAGCAATGATAATATAGATAAAATAAAATACTGGCCAGGAATTTTTAATGTAACATATACATCCTCCTAATAGTTGTTTCTTTGTGAAGATTCAACAATATGAATACAATAGCTATTATTTCTCATTCTGGTAATTTATAATGCGGTTTTTTTAGGCATCTGAAACCTGACTGTTAATACATATAATTATAGTCTGCCAATTAACTATAAAGTATGTTAATTTACTCTTAGGTACATAAACATTTCTGCCATGATCAGAAATGTTAAAAATTCAGAAACGAAAATTTTTTCAAAAGCATTTTTAATGTCCCTCATACAATACGCTGCATTTAATTCCAAATTAAATGCTTTGTATAAATTCATTTCTGATTCATATTCATTTCATTCAATCAAATATAGCTTATGCTTGATTTACAAAGAAGGGACAAGAAAATTACCTACTTTGCACATTCGAGTACTGTTGGGCTATCATCTTTCCAAGGACTATTGTCTTAAGCATTATCATTCTGTTCTTTGAAAATACCTTATTTACCATTCCATGTGGCAACATTTTATTTCTTTGAAAGAGTTGAGTCCTTGAATGTAGTAATGTTGTATTTTGAGTGGAAACATTAGTAGTTCCTAACTTGATTGCATTTCATAAGAACCGTTCTCATAAAAGGGAAAACACAACTTATAGAATAAAATCATAAAGCCTTTCATAGTGAAGTGTGATAATGGGCCAAGTAAACTGTTCCAAGCTCTGGTTTTGAACCCTAATACTCTCAGTTTCTATATGCAGAATTATATTGATCAGCGACTTTGAATAAATCCTAAATAGAGAGTTCAAAATATAAAGAGTAGACTATTTCCAAATGTGTGGAAAGTTTTGTGGCAAAGCAATATTCAGCAGATAATGATTGCTTAATTTTTTAATACGAGGTTCTCTTAAGTTGTGATTTGGGCTTGCTGTGCATAAAGTGTGTCAAACTTCAGCTACAGACCAGGGGGTGAAGTCGGTCAATTTAATTCCCCAAGATCTAAAGAAGGTCGGTATCATTTCATATAGCCCTGGCAGAGCAGATCATTACCAGGCACAAATCTGTTCGTTACGTGCTGAGGGTTTATAGCAAAATAAATAGACTGTCATCATAAGTTCAGAAAATTGTGTGTTCGACCCACGATAATGTGTAAAGGGCGTTTAATAGAGTTCAGCATTTATTCGTTATCTGTATGCGGACAGAGACGGCAGTCGCGTTATCAGCTTTAAAAAAAAATTCGGTAGTTCTGGGGGTCACGTGACGCACCTCACACACACAGGCGCGCGCGCATGAACCCTCACATGCTCTGCAGTGCAGTTTTGATTTTAGTCACAGCAGAAGGCTTAACCACAAGAGATTCCACTGGTTCAAACCAGCGTAAACCAGATTTTTTCAGCCCACAAAGGAACAGATTACCTCTTGTATCAAATTCTGCATTGGGGGGGGAAAAAATCTTTGTTTCAAAAAAGATGTTGATTATCATAACTCAACATGGTGGTATTGCACACTCTCACGTTGCCTATGATGGAGCTGGTAACTCGGGAAAAAACGAAATCACAATTTACAGTCTAGTCTAAGCATTGTTAATTTTCAAAAATAGGCCATCTTTTGTTTACTTGAATGAATAACTCTCAGCCTAACCCCCCCCCCCAAAAAAAAAAAGATAAAGATGAAAACCCTCCCATTACCTAGCTTAGCTACAAATCCGGTGTGGAGCTTGAATGCAGCCATGCAGCACAAACAAGATAGAACGTTTTTTGTTTGGAACCTATTGAAAAAACAAATGGGTAGCATTTTTAAACACTCATTGATTATGGCAGGGTGGCATGCCCCAAATGGTCTCTATTGCTGAAGAGTAGTTTTAAACCTTGGCCCTTTAAGTATCATAGTCAACCGAAGGATAGTGTCCCCAGAAAGAAAAGATAGCTGGCCGATCAATTCCCAGATCGTCTCTTTCTGAGAATTAATGTTTGCCTTTTTCTCCCATGATGTTGGGATAGCAAAGAGAAAGATTCTGATATATGATAGGCCAGGTATTTTAGTTTAAAATTTTGCTTTTCCTGGGGAAGAATGATAACTTTTAACATGAAATGCAAGATGATGTACTTATATGTAACTGGATGGTTGCTGAGAGAATGAGTGTGTTAATTAAAAATAAAAGACAACTTGTCTATTTTGAAACGATGATAATAAAAGATTCATTTTCACTGAATGTACTGTGAGACATTACAGGATAACTTCTGTATCCTTTTTATAAAGGATTCTTAACAGTTTTTTAAAATCTTATTCTTTGGTACTCAAAATATTTTTTTTATAACAAATGAAATAACAGAATAAGCTGGAATGCATGCTGCCTTCCTGAATTCAGGATAAAAACAGCATTAAGCATTGAGATATCCGGGCTATAGTAAACATGATACTTTTAGAGAGACTTATGGTGAGCAATTCATGGCACATTTCTCCCAAAGCAATCGTTTAATTTATCGGCCTGCATATGTCAAGTGTTATAACAGATGTTATAGATATTTGGCTGTTTAAAAATTATCAGTTGTAGACCTGAATTGCTGAGGATGCAAATTTCAAACCTAGAATGTGGTTTAGTCTGTTACAACATAGGTTTCCATTTTTAGTCATTGCAAAAACTGTGGTCGTCATCTCACTTACACAATATTTGTTGTTTAGAATAGTGTCAAATACACACACACATACACAATGAGTTTATATAATTATTTTAGTTCCTGAAGAGTTAAGCAGCTTGTTTTGTCTGTTATATTTAAGGCAAATAGAAAAATGTTCTAAATAAAAGAATTCAAATGTTATCATAGAAGAATTTACTAACAAGTAAGGAGTGATTTTTATTTGAGTTTAGTGAAAACAGACTGTAGTATAAATGAAGTAAGAGCTCATTGCCATTTTACAATATGAAGAAAATTGAAAAATGAAGAAACCATTCAAAAATTAAAATGAAGACATGCCACATGATTGCAGTAGCCTCTTAAGCAAAACAAATACCTAGGAATTGACTCATATACACAAAAGTTCATAGGATAGTGAATTTGTGATACTGTGTTCTAAATAAGTGTTATCTATCCTGGCATACTTTATTTTCGATTAAAATAACATTGCCTCCAAATGCAGTCTTATTTCTAGAGTGGGTACAAGTATCACATTAACTAACATAATAGTTTGTTGTTTAAAATACTTATTGGAACCAAAGCATGAGCTATTAATCATTTTCATTTGTAGGTAAAATCTGAAATCAGTTGTCAAGATTCCAAATAGAGAAACATCCTGAAAACTTGTATATACAAAACCTCTTCAATGGTACATTCTTAGAAGAGAGGAACAGTAAACTTGTTTTCTTTCTTTATAATATAGACTTCTATGAAGTCGTTCCCCTTTATTTCATGATGGTGTCTTAGATGTACTTTAAAAGAGAATTTCACACTATTCTCTTTGTTTAATGTGACAGTGTGAGAAAGTGATCTTTATTCGTTCAAAAAACTCTGCATGTAGTCTATGTTTAGGTTCTTTTAATGTGTTTGTCTGTGATTTTTAAATGCTAAACATGTAAACAGATAAATTGTCAATGTTAATTCTGTATCCTGTCACACCACTGATCTTTCTTTCCTGCCATTTCTTTCCTTTTTATCTTTTTTTTGTGCATTCATGTTGCAGTTGATAAAATTACGTGAAGAGGTGAGTACTTCCTAGCTTCTTTTTTTTTTTTAATTCTGCTTTTCCTTATAAAATTGAATTTTTAAGTCTGAAGTGGACCTTTGGATTTGTTTTTCCAGGTAAATCTGTACATAGCAAAAAGTATTATTTATATTGTTCAGGAATTTTTTCTGCTGATCACCTTTTAAAACACAACTATATCCTAATCATGCTTATCTCAGGGATCTTTGTTCTTTGTTCGAACTGGGGCCAAGTTAATATTTTTAAGGCCAAAAAAAAAAAAAGGAATAATAAAGGAATATCTTAAAATGATACCTGAGTATAGTTTCATTGTAGGCTCTAACTTCAAGTTTATTTATGTAGTTTCTCAATCTAGTATGATTTTTTTTTTCCTGACATTCTGGTTTACTTTACTGTAAACTGTTCTTAAATAAACTCCTTTCCCCCACCCAAAATTATTAGGTTTAACATAAGACACCATGGATCTATTATCCTTCTGGGGAAACACACATGTGTTATAAATGCCCTGCTACTCTGTGTGCATAGATACCTAAGAATAGCCAAGCTTTCGTCATTGTTAAACACTTTTCTTTTTGTAGGATACAGCACCCAAGTGAGTTCTCATTTTTCTGAGTTTGCTAGAGTATTTCATAATGCAACCTCAGACTTTTTTTGTGGCTTTAAATGCCTTATTTTTGTGGCTCAGCAAATATTTACTGCAATGTATATAATTGTATCCCTGTATTAATGAGGGATGCTGAATAATTCTATTTTTAAAAAATTAGGTCAAACATATCAAATATGCTTTGGTACTCTTTTTTTAGAGAGTCATATTTTTTATTTAGTAAGGTAGGGTTTTATTTTTCTATTAAGACATAGTGGCCTATATTGCAATTTAAAAATTGTCTAATTGCTTATAGTTTAGAGTAGTATGAATTACTTTTGAGTTTAGTTTAACTGCATTGATAGAGAATTTTCTAAAAGTTTTTTTGTTGGTATGTCATCATTCTCTAGGTGGTGTGGATGTTAACTTAGAAGCTTCTAGATAGTGGTTTTCAACAACTCTTTGCATATACTGATGTACTATCTCAAAGAAAGTAATAATGACATATAAAATAAAGGGGGGAAATATACAAAAACCCTTACCCTCCCATCTTTTTGTGTTTTTTATCTTCCCTAAAGGGAGCAGTTGTATATATGCTAAGTGAATATAATCAGTTGCAGTTTTGATGTATAAGATTATTCTTGAGGTGAGGCATACATCAACATTATTTTTCTGCAAGATAGAGTATCTGCTTGTTATATTTGCATATGTTTATGTTTAGGTGGAGAATCTGAATTTTCAAATGTTAATGGAACTAACAGTTAACTTGAAAACCTCTATACGAAGAAACTACGTGATGCCCTTGCCCCTGAATTTAAGCAATGAATATTATTTAGATATTAAATTGTGCCTTATTATAATCAACATTTTTGACAGATTTATTTTTGTTAAGCCTAATTGTGTCGAATTAGAAATCTTAATTCTAAAAACTTAAAACATCACTTCTGCATTCTTTTAAATTACATTTTATTTTTGTCTGATAGCTGAATTCTTTTGTTGTGCCGGTAGCAGCAGTTTCATCAGTTATGGTTCTGGAATTCATGTTTCTGAAACTGTAACCTGTAATGGAATTATAATTGGAAGAATTAGATTATTCAACTAATAGAATAATATACTCTGAAATATTATTTTAACAGTCTTTGATATAGATCTAGCATTGATATTTGTAGACTAGATTATAGTGATGATGCTGCATTGGTATATGGCTTGCTGAGAAGTGATTATTTCTCAGTTGGGATACTAATAGCAATCATAGAGTGAATGTTACCCCATGTTTCTTAACTTGCGCCTATGCTAAGAAGACATGCTCCAAACTGTGTTTTGTTTTGCTTGAAAACAAAAGTATGCCTCTTCTCTTCCTGGCGATGCTCTTTTTGGGCTCGGTTCTGGAAATGGGGCATGCTTGGAGGCAGGGTTGTAGTGCAGAGGGAGCTAATCTGGTGTTGGCTGTGCCGAGCTCCGTTTGAATCCTGCATCTCCAGCTCTCCACATTGCGCAGCTCCTCACACAAGTTGAGCTCTGTCTGAAGCTCCTGCACAGCTTCACTTACCTGCTTTGAAAAGGGCTGAGAAGAGGGTGAGAGAATGAGTTTGGGATGGAGTGTGGGGGCAAGTTGAAAGCATCAGCTGCTACTGTAGTGTATTTCCTTTCATTTACAGAGACCAGGGCAATGTACAACTAAGGGAACAATGTAAATAGCACAGCTGTTTCAAGAACTTGATTTTAGCTTGACTTAAGTGAAGAGGTTCCAAAATACAGAGTGAAATCCTGCTGGAGAGCTGCTGGTAAACTGATAGTCCTCTTGTGTGCAGATTTACTCTGATAAAATTGAACTATCCTGAAGAAGAGTTACTTCCATTATTTAGTAATATACATATTTTTAAAGTTCTTTCAGAAATTTCACTGTCTGTTATAATCATGAAATCCTGCCAAGTATTTTACATTTAAATGCCTTATTTCTTACAGTAAATATTATTATAAAAGTAGATGTCCATTTCCAATATTTATCTTTTTTTTTTAAATCTCTGATAACTAAATGTTTTCTTTTAGTTTTGGG